>NC_140728.1:9180000-9380000 GCF_050655825.1 Lonchura striata | reverse complement strand
TGGATGGATGGATGGATGGATGGATGATGAAAGAATGGATAATGGATGGATGGATGGATGGATGGATGGATGGATGGATGGATGATGAAAGAATGGATAATGGATGGATGGATGATGGGTGGATGGATGGATGGATGATGGATGGATGGATGGATGGATGGATGGATGGATGGATGGATGGATGATGAAAGAATGGATAATGGATGGATGGATGATGGATGGATGGATGGATGGATGGATGGATGAATGGATGGATGATGGATGGATGATGGATGGATGATGGATGGATGGATGGATGGATGGATGGATGGATGGATGATGGATGGATGGATAATGGATGGATGGATGATGGATGGATGGATGGATGGATGGATGGATGGATGGATGGATGATGAAAGAATGGATAATGGATGGATGGATGATGGGTGGATGGATGGATGGATGATGGATGGATGGATGGATGGATGGATGATGAAAGAATGGATAATGGATGGATGGATGGATGGATGGATGGATGATGAAAGAATGGATAATGGATGGATGGATGATGGATGGATGGATGGATGGATGATGGATGGATGATGGATGGATGGATGGATGGATGGATGGATGGATGGATGATGGATGGATGGATGGATGGATGGATGGATGATGAAAGAATGGATAATGGATGGATGGATGGATGGATGGATGGATGGATGGATAATGGATGGATGGATGGATGGATGGATGGATGATGAAAGAATGGATAATGGATGGATGGATGGATGGATGGATGGATGGATGATGAAAGAATGGATAATGGATGGATGGATGATGGATGGATGGATGGATGGATGATGGATGGATGATGGATGGATGGATGGATGGATGGATGGATGGATGATGGATGGATGGATGGATGGATGGATGATGAAAGAATGGATAATGGATGAATGGATGGATGGATGGATGGATGGATGGATGGATGGATGGATGATGAAAAAATGGATAATGGATGGATGGATGATGGGTGGATGGATGGATGGATGATGGATGGATGATGGATGGATGGATGGATAGATGGATGGATGGATGGATGATGGATGGATGGATGGATGATGGATGGATGGATGGATGGATGGATGATGAAAGAATGGATAATGGATGGATGGATGGATGGATGGATGGATGGATGGATGGATGATGAAAGAATGGATAATGGATGGATGGATGATGGATGGATGGATGGATGGATGATGGATGGATGGATGGATGATGGATGGATGATGGATGGATGGATGGATGGATGGATGATGGATGGATGGATGGATGGATGGATGGATGGATGATGGATGGATGATGGATGGATGATGGATGGATGGATGGATGGATGGATGGATGGATGGATGGATGATGGATGGATGATGGATGGATGGATGGATGGATGGATGGATGGATGGATGATGGATGGATGATGGATGGATGGATAGATGGATGGATGGATGGATGGATGGATGGATGGATGATGAAAGAATGGATAATGGATGGATGGATGATGGATGGATGGATGGATGGATGGATGGATGGATGGATGATGAAAGAATGGATAATGGATGGATGGATGATGGGTGGATGGATGGATGGATGATGGATGGATGATGGATGGATGGATGGATGGATGGATGGATGGATGGATGGATGGATGATGGATGGATGGATGATGGATGGATGGATGGATGGATGGATGATGAAAGAATGGATAATGGATGGATGGATGGATGGATGGATGGATGATGAAAGAATGGATAATGGATGGATGGATGATGGATGGATGGATGGATGGATGATGGATGGATGGATGGATGATGGATGGATGATGGATGGATGGATGGATGGATGGATGATGGATGGATGGATGGATGGATGGATGGATGGATGATGGATGGATGATGGATGGATGATGGATGGATGGATGGATGGATGGATGGATGGATGGATGATGGATGGATGATGGATGGATGGATGGATGGATGGATGGATGATGAAAGAATGCATAATGGATGGATGGATGGATGGATGGATGGATAATGGATGGATGGATGGATGGATGGATGATGAAAGAATGGATAATGGATGGATGGATGGATGGATGGATGGATGGATGGATGGATGGATGATGAAAGAATGGATAATGGATGGATGGATGATGGATGGATGGATGGATGGATGATGGATGGATGATGGATGGATGGATGGATGGATGGATGGATGATGGATGGATGGATGGATGGATGGATGGATGGAAGAATGGATAATGGATGGATGGATGGATGGATGGATGGATGGATGATGAAAGAATGGATAATGGATGGATGGATGATGGGTGGATGGATGGATGGATGATGGATGGATGGATGGATGGATGGATGGATGGATGATGAAAGAATGGATAATGGATGGATGGATGATGGATGGATGGATGGATGGATGGATGGATGAATGGATGGATGATGGATGGATGATGGATGGATGATGGATGGATGGATGGATGGATGGATGGATGGATGGATGATGGATGGATGGATAATGGATGGATGGATGATGGATGGATGGATGGATGTATGGATGGATGGATGGATGATGAAAGAATGGATAATGGATGGATGGATGATGGGTGGATGGATGGATGGATGATGGATGGATGGATGGATGGATGGATGATGAAAGAATGGATAATGGATGGATGGATGGATGGATGGATGGATGGATGGATGGATGGATAATGAAAGAATGGATAATGGATGGATGGATGATGGATGGATGGATGGATGGATGATGGATGGATGATGGATGGATGGATGGATGGATGGATGGATGGATGATGGATGGATGGATGGATGGATGGATGGATGGATGGATGATGAAAGAATGGATAATGGATGGATGGATGGATGGATGGATGGATGGATGGATAATGGATGGATGGATGGATGGATGGATGGATGATGAAAGAATGGATAATGGATGGATGGATGGATGGATGGATGGATGGATGGATGATGAAAGAATGGATAATGGATGGATGGATGATGGATGGATGGATGGATGGATGATGGATGGATGATGGATGGATGGATGGATGGATGGATGGATGGATGATGGATGGATGGATGGATGGATGGATGATGAAAGAATGGATAATGGATGAATGGATGGATGGATGGATGGATGGATGGATGGATGGATGATGAAAGAATGGATAATGGATGGATGGATGATGGGTGGATGGATGGATGGATGATGGATGGATGATGGATGGATGGATGGATGGATGGATGGATGGATGGATGATGGATGGATGGATGGATGATGGATGGATGGATGGATGGATGGATGATGAAAGAATGGATAATGGATGGATGGATGGATGGATGGATGGATGGATGGATGATGGATGGATGGATGGATGGATGGATGGATGGATGGATGATGAAAGAATGGATAATGGATGGATGGATGATGGATGGATGGATGGATGGATGGATGGATGGATGGATGGATGATGGATGGATGGATGGATGGATGGATGGATGGATGGATGATGGATGGATGGATGGATGGATGGATGGATGGATGGATGATGGATGGATGGATGGATGGATGAGCTTTTTTCGTGCTTGAGGAATTGAAAGGCTGATGGTGACTTTCCGGCCTTTGGGATGGGATGGGATGGGATGGGATGAGCAGACATCTTTACTTATGGGCAGAACTGCTCTACTGTTACCTGGGAGAGGTCAAAGCAGAGCCCAGTGCTGACAGAGCCGAGAGCATGGGATGTTGGAATATCTTCCTGATGAGTGTCCCCTGCCACCACCCTCCTGCCATGGACCATCCCTGCAGGGGGAAGTGCCAGCTCATTTCTGGGGCTGTGCAATCTCCAGAAACCAGGGCTGGGGTTTGTCACCACAGGCCACCAGCTGGGTAATAATTAGCATTTAGTCCATGATTGCAGAAGGCTGATGAATTGTTTTATTATCTCCTCCTATACTATATTATACTATACTTATTAAGAAACTCAGTAACCCTTCCAGCCAATCCGATCCAGCTTTGACCTAATTGGTCAATCCATCCAAGCACCATCCAGTGTCCAATTGAGAAATCACCCTTCGGTAAACAAATCTCCATGACACATTTCACATATGCACAACAGCAGGTGCAACAAGTGGAAATAAGAATTGTTTCTCATTGTTTTCTCTGATCTTCTCACAGCCTTCCCCAGGAAAAGTCTGTGCCTGCTCTCTGTGGCCAGAGAGCTGCTGCCACAGGGGTTTGTCCCACACATCTCCTGGGATCTGGCAGAGGGAGGGACCCTTTTCCCTTCCACCTGAGCTGGGAGACAGGAGAAGATTGTGGCAGGGGACACGTGAAGTGTCCTGCAGCCCCATGGCTGTGCTAAGGACAGGGTGGTGACCGTGATCCAGCAGTGGCAGAGCCACAGGCACCTACCATGAACTATCCAAAGGGGAATGCAGCCTGGCCAGGAGTTGTCCAAGAGCAGCCCCTCCACATCAGTGCAGAGCTGGGCTCCCACCATGGGAGCACCAGTGGGGTACAGCTCAAGGCCAGGTCCTGAGGAGGAACCAGGCCAAAACCATTGGTGTGTCCAGCTTTCCTTGGGTAGATGCTGCAGGGACAATCCCCGTGTGAGAGCACTGTGGCTATTTCTGTCCAGGTTTATGGATGTGCCACTGGGCTGCTCCTCCTTCCCAGGAGGACCAGGATCACAAGCTTCCCATGCCCAGGCTGCCACCACCCTGTCATCCTTCCCTGGGACCACAGTAGGCAGAGGGGCTGGCACCACGACAACCTCTTTCCTTCAACATTGAAGGCCCAGCCAGGAGTGGGTTTCTCTCCTTTCCAGGTGCCTGTTTGGACCCTGGGGTGTCTGTTCTGCTGGGTTTGGCCATTAACATGGGGGACCTGCTTTGGTCCTGAGCTGGCTCCACAATTCCCTGCAGGAGAAGCAGCTCAGGTGTCCCAGGGACCTCTTCCTTCCTGGAAATCCTGGCAGAAAACTCCTCACATAACCTCAGATGGTCTGTGATACCCCCAGACACCTGGTTGGAGCAAACTGGACTCATGGAAGTTGTCCCTGCCCATGGCAGGGGGTTGGAACCAATGATCCTTGAGATCCTTTCTGACCCAGATTGTTCTATGGTCCTTTGATTCTGTATTTTTGAGCTCAGAGGTGTCTCCAAGCATGATTTACTCAAGACCAATGTGCCAGCAGCTCTGGTGCAGGGCAGGGCAGCCGTGCCAGGTGTGGAAGCAGAGGGTGCCCACAGCACCTGCCCTCCCACCTCTGTGGATGGAGTTGCTGTATTGGCAGCTTCCTTGGTTGTTTTTTTTTAAGGTGCCACCAACACCTGTCCATAAACTGAGCTCAACAACCCCATCTAGGATGGTTTTCCCACCTTCCTGGCCTTTATTGCTCCTTCCTTTTTAGGAGGAATCTCCAAGGATCAATGCACCCCCACTCACACTGCTTAAAATTCGACACTGAAGTGTGAGAGTTGCTCTGGGTTCCCTTTGTAGCCAGTGGAGAGAAATTAACTGCCCAGCATGTGATTTACCTCATGGCCAGGCAGAGATAGATGGATGAACAGTTTTCTATTTCCACTGCTGCTTGAGGAAGTGCAGATTAAGACAAGCAGTTCTCAGGCACAGGGGGGCTCGAACCTCACCCTTTATCTCCTGGGAGAGCACAGGCACATGCAGCCTGTGTTCCCTGCAGAGGAACAATCTTCTTTGCAGGAGGCCAGACCAGCTCTGCCCTGGCAGGATGGGATGGCAAACGACACATTCCTTGTGTCTCTGACAGGAGCTGAAACTGCTGCCAGCCCAACAAAGGAGGTGAAACCACAGCAGCTCTGCAGTGCTCCTGCAGTTTCTGCTGCACCCGAGGGGCTCCCACCACTGCAGTGCTGCCAACTTCTGTCTTGCCATCCCACCACTGCAGTGCTGCCAACTCCTGTCTTGCCATCCCCATTCCTCTGAAATTCCCTCCTCTTGCAGTCATTACCCTACCCAGGACATTTGCTTTCTTTTATTTGCAAGCAGAAGTCTTCAGAGAAAAGCTTGGTGCACTCAGCACCACCCTTGTGCTGCAGGGTAATGCATCTTTATGGCCAGGATTAAGAGACTTCTCTGTAAATCCTGAGTGCTCTGACTCATGTTCATTGTGCTCAGCCTCTGTGGAAAGCCTCCTGCCTGCATTTCCTTGGCAATTTGTGGCTGCTTTCCCTCTCTCTGGTCAGACAGAGCAATGCAAAGAGAGGCTGGGTAGCAAAGGAAGCTTCACCTGATTGTCCAGCCTGCCTCTCGTGGGGCTCTGAGCCAGCACTGAATGAGAGCTGGAAATTGGGAACTGGTGCCAGTGGCCACAAAAGGCAGTGAAAAGGATACATTTTGTTCCCCAAACAAGGAATATCATTAATTCATCCTAGTATCAAGGGATGAGAGGAATTAACCATTTCTGTCCAACAGCACCAAGAAACAAAACTCGTAGCAGACTCTGGGAAGGTGAGTGCTCAGGGAGATGGTATCAGTGAAATCTGCAGTGAGGAGTGAGCCCTGGGAGCAGCTGCCTATTTAATTCACATTTATGTTTGGGCCCTTGCACGTGCTAGGGCTGAGGCTCACACTCAGCAGGGCCTTTTTCCACAGACTGGGCTTGTGGTGCTCCTGGAGCACACCCAGGCTCAGGCTGGAGCTCTGCAGGGTGGCCAGGACAGCCCACGTGCCATCTCTCCCTAAGAAACAGATGGATATTTCTGCTCTGGGATGGTCTAGAATTCAACAAGAGGCTCATTTTGCATATGAGACCATTGCAATGGGGCCAGCAGAGGTGAAGCACCAATTCTGACACCCAATTCCTTGGAGCAGCCCAAATCCCTGCACACTCCAGCTTTTGAAGTGCCTCTGGTGAGTTCCCAAATTGCCAGGAGCAGCACCAGTGCCCAGCTATAACAGAATTGTTGGAGCTGCTGCTGCCCAGGGTAGAAGCCTGGCCAGTTCTCCTTGGCAGAAACACAAACAAAACTGTCAATACTAGTTCTGCTCTTTGAGCCAGACACACAGGAGCTGCTGCCTGTGGACAGAGCTGATCAGAACTCCTCAGTCATACTCCAGACATCCCCAGCTGCTCGTCCATGGCTTTCTAGGCTGCTTCATTTTACTTGTCCCTATAAAAATCTCCGGTTCTCAGATGCTGAACTTGACCCCAAACACATCCACATCAAGGTAGAAATTGTAAAAAAAAAACCCAAAGTTTTTTTTGTTTGTTTGTTTGTGTTTTTGTTGTTGTTGTTGTTGTTTGTTTTTTGGTTTTTTTTTTTTTTGTCTGAGTAGAAATAAATAGAAAGAAGATTTAAATTAATGACCCAAATTCCAAATTTCCAGGTGTTCTGTCAGGGTAAAGTTAATCCTGGAGCTGTTGCTGATTGCTTGGGCTGGGATGTTGAGCCCTCCAGTTGTGCCTAGCTGGTGTTAAAGAGCTTTAGACTGAAGAGTCACTGAGCCTTGAATAAGACAGAGAGAAATCAGAGAGCTGGGCGTGAGGACAATTCAGATTTTAGTGCTGTTCAGCATCTCAGGCTGAGCCTGGACTTCATTGCTCTGTCATATAAAAAGGATTGCAGGTGAGCTAATAACACCTCACTCTCCCTGCTTTACATCTTCAAAGCCTCCACAAGAACAAATAATTAATTGTCCAGAGCACAAGCTCATAACTAAGAGCTGAGAAACCAAGTGAGTCAATGTGCTTACGACAGCTCCTTGCAGTTTTCAGTAAAAACTCATTTTGGAGGAAGGACTTTACTGGTCCAACTGGTCGCCCCAATCCACATTCCAGGGACAGACCCGGGAGAAGCAACTTCAAAAGAGCAACACCTGGGCAGGAATGCCCCAAACGCAACCGTGTGCCTTCCTCCTCTGAACCTGCAGGCTCGGGGTGAAGCTGCTGAGCTCAGCCCCTGTGCTCAGCTGGGCTGGGGCAGGGGCCGGACCCATCCACTGCACACAGCCTCTTCCAGGGCTGCTGACTCCTAATGAGAGGAAGGATTTGCCTTTACAAACAAGCTGTGGGTCTGCTGCTAGATAAAACTAGAACTGAGAGATAAAAGAAACAATGGGAAGGATTCCACTAATTGGTAACTGGAAAAGGATATTTGCTTTTACAAACAAATTGTAGGTTGGCTGATAAATGAAATTAGAAATTGAAAGATGAATGAAACAATGGGGGAAACCCCTTAATTCCATAAGAATTAAAAATTAAAAGGGAGGGTTATACATTAGAGGAAAATCTCTGGTATCAGGTGTATCAGGAAGTCTGAACCTCTCGAGTACTTCAGCCAGTGGGGAAAGAGAGAAGGGAAATGCGGATAGGAAATTGGGATAAAAAGGAGGCTTCATCCTCCAAAAATTTGAGAGACCCCAGGGGAATGCCCCATGGCCTCTCCCTTTATTCAAATAAAGTAAAAGGATTCCTCTGTCTCCTCTTTGGACATAAAGCTCTGATGTTTGTGGATTAATTTTCCTGACACAAATGAACTCCATTCCACTATCTGTTAGAGCAGAATTAGCTTTCCTTAACATAACTGTGGGTGCTACAAACTCCATGCTCCTCCAACCTGAGGAGCTCTGTTAATTCCCAACTCTTATTCATTGCTTTGGGCAAATTCTTAAATGCTACAAGAATGTGGCTTCTCTTGCAGGTCCTTGGCTTTTGAGGAATGTGGGTCACATTTGCCTGGGAAAAATAAAGATATGAACATTGTTTTTTACATGGATAAATGAAGTCAGAGCCTCAGCCCTAGAGAAGAATGTACAGATTTCAGACCAGGAATTTTGTCTTGGAGATTCCTGCCTAGCTGTGTGTATTTCCACGAGGAAACAGCCCCGCTCTCTCAGGCAGAACCTTGAAACGTCAGTCCAAATTAAAGCCAGTTTCCCCAGATCCACAGGAAATTTCAGCCCACAGACTGTGGGGGGCTGCTGGGGAGGAAACACAACTGTGGAGCTTGCTCAAGGGCAGGGCCTTGCCAAGGGAGATGCCCCGTTCAGGACACCTTTCAGGATGCCAGGCCCCATCTCACAACCCCCAGTGGCAGGGGGCTGGGTGGGCACCCATCCCGCCCGGCTGCAGCAGGCTGGGGATGCTGCCACCATGCTCTTGCTGTCCCCTTCTGCTCTCTGAGGACTGGAAAGCCCCAGCCAGAGCTGCAGCTTCCCCTGGAGGATTCAGGTGCCTCAGAGGAGCATCTCTGCTCCTGTAACCTTCACACCCTGAGGCAGAACTTACAGGCCCAGTGCTTTTCCATGGAGCACTGAGGCAGATTTCCAAAACACCTGCCTCAGACACTGGGGTCTGGAACCTGTGGAGGAGTTTTGTGCCTGAGGGAGCCTGGTTCTCCAGGAACCATCCAAGGATGGGTTTTATGCTGTACCCACCTTCCTGAAGCCACCCTGGTTCCTCGCCTGGTTCGTGGGCAGAAACCCTGGGGGCATTTGCATTAGTTTTCCTTTCCTAGCTCTTCCTTCCAAGCTGTTTGTGCATTTGCATCCCAAGGGCCTTCAGGCTCTAAATGGGGTTCAAGAAATGCCAACAATTTCCAGAATCCTTCAGTTGCTCTTCTCAATGATGCTGTTTGGAGGCTCAGTTAATCACAGAGCTCAGGAACATCCAGGACTGATTGCTCCATCCAGCAAACACTCAGGAGTGGGTTCCCATCCTACCCCAGCGTGTTTCTGCCAGCCAGGAGCCTGTGTTGGCTCTGCCCTGCCAGGCACACAGCACTGAATCACCCTCTGGAGATGTTTGTCTTTACCCACTGCTAGGGGAGACCTGGAATTGAAATCAGGCCATGAGCAGATCCGCTGAGAGAGCAGGGAGCTGGGATAAAGCTGAACCTCCTGGGCCTGATGCACCCTGAGTGGCTGGAGAAGTGTCAGGCTGAGCCCTGCAGGGGACTGATGGCATCCAGGGTCGGCTCCAGTGGGGAGAGCTGGACCCAGGGGTGCTCAGAGCTCCTCCACACCGAGCCTGCTCCACCCTGCTGCAGCCAACCTTGGGGATGTGCTCTGGGCAGCGAGGAGGGACATCCCGGAGATGCTCAGCCTGAGGAACCAGACCTGTCCTCCTCCAGCCCAGAAATGCTTCTGAGTCTTTGCCAGGATGTAATTACATCAACGGGTCTGAAACAAAACAAAAACCCTGAGGTGGAAAATCTCTCAAAGCCAAACATTCCTTTTCCGGGATATGCTGATCCAAAAACTTGAGAATTTGAGAATGACAGGACTTAGTTGATTTTAATATTCAGTTAAATTTCATATTCAGTTGAACTTGATATTCTGTTGAATTCCGTGCCCTGTCACCTCCCCTGAGGTGTGGCAGGCTCAGCTGGGACAGGGACAGCCCGCGTGGCACAGCCGCTGCCACACCACGTGAAAAGAGCCCGTAATTGCTCTATTTTTACAGCTAATCAGCAGCATCTGATTCACAGGGGAGATCAAAGCGTCTCCCTGGATCAAAGTGCTCCTCTTTGTCACGGTATCAGAGGCGGATCTATCGCTCTGCCGGCACAGTCGCGCTTGCTGACGGGGCAGGTAAAGGTGTGCGCGGCTCCCGGCCCCTCCCGAGCCGGGGCAGCCCGCGGAGCTGGGCATGGAGCCTCGCCCACCCCGGGAGCCCGAAGGGCTGCACCTACCCCTGGGGACACCTCAGTGTGGCCTCATACCTACAGGGAAGAGGAAGAGCAGCTTTCTTACCCAGACGGTGACAGGACGAGGACAACAGTTTCTAACTAAAAAAGAGATCTGGATTGGCTGTTAGGAAGAAATTGTTCCCTGTGAGGGTGGGCAGGCCCTGGCACAGGTGCCCAGAGCAGCTGTGGCTGCCCCTGGATCCCTGGCAGTGCCCAAGGCCAGGCTGGACATGGCTTGGAGCAGCCTGGGATGGTGGAAGGTGTCCCTGCCATGGTGGGGGTAGAACAGGATGGGATCTGAGGTCCTTTCCAACCCAAACCACTCTGGGATTCTGTGATAAACCAGCACGACACAAAGACAGGACTGAGAGCTGCAGTTTTTAATCCCAGCTCAGCTGGGTTAAAAACCAGTGCTCAAAGCCACGTTTGTATCAGACAAGGACATGAACTCACACTTTCCACCCCATCAGCAAGTGCTGCACCCTCTGAGCTGTCAGATAAGGGATGCTTTCCCTTTGCCTGCTTCTCTTCCCTCCTCTTTGTTTGTGGTTGAAGGCTCAGGCTCGAGGCAAACCGGGATAACACCCCTCTGCTCTGCAGGTGCTGAGGCTGCAGAGGCCCAGAGAGCAGGTAAGGGTGAGGGAGGTGTGGTGGCAGCTCGGGACAGGGGTCAGGCACTTCAATCACCTGCACCAGAGGAGCTTCTCATGTATTCATTTCTCACAGCAGGACAAAGTGAATTGCTGTGGAATGAGGATTTTCTGAGGCTCGGGTCATTTCAGGCCTGAAGGCAAAGCCTGTGAGTTCTCACCTGGGCATTTCCATCTCCTCCAGCTTCTGACGAACCCCAGCTGTGGGGCTGGGCGCACAGCTCCTGCAGTGAGAGCCCACGGTGCTGGCCCTTGCTCTTGGTACTGAAATCCCATCCTCCACTAAACGAGCTCACTGAGGGGTCTTTGGCCACCAACAGATCTGGGACCTGAGAGCTTCCACCAGAGAGACCCAAGGTAAAACTGAGCATCGCAGCCACACCCCTCCAGCACAGCCCACCTGCCCCTCTGCCGTGTCCTGTGCAGTGCAGTGCACTGCCCTGCTCCCTGCACAGCCTGCACCCCTGTGCCCCCTGTACCCCTGTGCTCCCTGTGCCCCCTGTGCTCCCTGTGCCCCCTGTACTCCCTGTACCCCCTGTACCCCTGTGCCCCTGTGCCCCTGTACCCCCTGTACCCCCTGTACCCCCTGTACCCACTGTGCCCCTGTGCCCCTGTACCCCCTGTGCCCCTGTACCCCCTGTGCCCCTGTACCCCCTGTGCCCCCTGTACCCCTGTGCTCCCTGTGCTCCCTGTGCCCCCTGTACTCCCTGTACCCCCTGTACCCCCTGTACCCCCTGTGCCCCTGTACCCCCTGTGCCCCTGTACCCCCTGTACCCCCTGTACCCCCTGTGCCCCTGTACCCCCTGTGCCCCTGTGCCCCTGTGCCCCCTGTACCCCTGTACTCCCTGTGCCCCCTGTACCCCCTGTGCCCCCTGTGCCCTGTACCCCCTGTGCCCCCTGTGCCCCCTGTACTCCCTGTACCCCCTGTACCCCCTGTGCCCCTGTGCCCCTGTGCCCCCTGTACCCCCTGTGCCCCTGTACCCCTTGTACTCCCTGTGCCCTGTATCCCCTGTACCCCCTGTACCCTCTGTACTCCCTGTGCTCCCTCTTCCCCTGTACCCCCTGTACCCCCTGTGCCCCCTGTGCCCCCTGTACCCCCTGTACCCCCTGTGCCCCCTGTACCCCTGTACTCCCTGTACCCCCTGTACCCCTGTACCCCTGTGCTCCCTGTGCCCCCTGTACCCCCCGTACTCCCTGTGCCCTGTACCCCCCGTACTCCCTGTGCCCCTGTACCCCCTGTGCCCCTGTACCCCTGTACCCCCTGTGCCCCTGTACCCCCTGTACCCCCTGTACCCCCTGTACCCCTGTACCCCCTGTATTCCCTGTGCTCCCTGCACCCCCCCACTCAACCCCTTGTGCCCCCTCTACCCAGTGCTGCTCTTCCACCTCCCTCTGGAGGGGTTCCACAGGGACTGGTGCTGGCAGTGTGGAGTTGCCGTGTGTGTGTGTGCACACCTGGCACTGCACACGTGTGTGTATGTGTGTGTGTGTGTGTGTGTGTGTGTGTGTGTGTGTGTGTGTGTGTCTGCGTGTGCAGGGCAGCCCGGAGCAGAAGGTGTCAGCAGAGAGCAGCAGGAATGTCCTGAAGATCCGCGGCCTCAGAAGTGCAGAGGTGGGTTCTGAGACCTGTCCCTGAGGGGTTTGCCAGAGGTGACACCTGGGGGACACTGCTAAAGGCGCCTGCCTCACACTCACTGCTCCTGCAGAGTCAGCAGCTCAGCTGGGGCGAGTCCCGCCTCCATGGGGTGAGTCCCAGATCCATGGGGCGAGTCCCAGATCCACGGGGTGAGTCCCAGATCCATGGGGCGAGTCCCAGATCCATGGGGCGAGTCCCAGATCCATGGGGCAAGTCCCAGATCCACAGGGTGAGTCCCAGATCCACGGGGTGAGTCCCAGATCCACAGGGTGAGTCCCAGATCCATGGGGTGAGCCCCAGATCCATGGGGTGAATCCCAGGTCCATGGGGTGAGCCCCAGATCCATGGGGTGAGTCCCAGATCCATGGGGTGAGTCCCACCTCCATGGGGTGAGCCCCAGACCCATGTGCCTCTGGGAGGGGGGTGGGTTTGGAGCTGGCCTGAGCAGGACCAGCTCCCTGCAGTGCCCCAGATGTGCCACCCCTTGCCAGCACTGCAGGGCTCCTTGGGGCTCAGCACCAGCCCAGGCCCACAGGGCAGCACCAGCTTCACCTGTCAGGGGCCTCAGGGATCCAGTGCTGGGCAAAGGGCAGGTCCCAGCTCCAGGCAGAACTCAACCCCTCAGTGCTCCTGCCAGGGGCTGCTGCCCTGAGCTCAGGAGCAGAGTTTACACCCAGGCCCTACACTGAAACCAGGGCATGAGAGCACACGCAAAGGCAATGATTCACACATCACTAGGAAGCTCATTTTCCTTCCACCAAGTGCCAATAAAATGCTGCTTCTAGACGGCAGCCAAAGGCTCTTTCTTCCATCCCAGAGCATCACTGCCTGCTGTGTCAGCAGGGCTGGTCTGTGGACACGGGGCATTGTGTCAGTGCCAAACCCAAACCTCGCTTGGGGTGCATTAAAGACTTCGTTGGTGACTTAACACATCTGTGGAATCAGCAGAAACCATGGGTGACTTTACCCAATTAAAGGCCATTAATTGAGACCTGTGAATGAGCTGCTACGGGCAGTGATTTACAGAGCTAAACATTCAATGAAACTGGAAGTTTTATAAGGCATTTAAAAACAATCATGAGAAACTTGCAAATGTCAGATGTTTGCAGGAACAAACGGAACTGCCCTGCAGGGGCTGGGTGAGGAGGCCGTGGCACAGCAATACCAGGGCTTGGGACTCTGAGGATGAGGGCTCCACCTCTGGAAGGTGTCGCAAAGTTCAGCATTTATGTTCTTTTTTCTGTCTTTTAATCTACAGGTGGTTGCTGGATTTGACCTGCAAGAAATCCAAGGTTGTACTTCTCCATTTTCTGCAGTTTTTGGTTGTCATTTGGCCTTGGTTGGAGCTGGAGGCTGCTTATGTGGGGACGGTGGCACTGTGGATCAGGGCAACACAGGCACCCTGTACATGAATTCATGGGTGCTGGAAGCTGTGAATTCCACAGGATGCTCCAAAGCTTATTGCTGGCTGCCCACAGTGACAGCATCCAGTGCCACCTTCCCCATGCTGCTCTGCACACCCTGGATGGCACCAAAACCCTGACCTGGCCAGTGGAGGCTGTGCTGGCCCCAGTCCACCACGGGCACAGGAGTCAGGGTGCCCTCCCCCTGTCCAGCCCCACAGGACCCAGGTTCCCCATCCTGCACCAGGAATGGGCTGATGGGCTCCCCAGGGAGACAAGCAGGAGAGGCAGAGCAGTCCACCCACCCAGGATGGGCCTGAGGGGGAAACAGTTCCTCAGCATCTCCCTGCTTGAGCAGGGAGGGGGGACTGAATCACAGAATCGGGGAATGTCCTGAAGGGATGCAAAGGGATCACCCAGTCCAACCCCTGCCCTGCACAGACACCCCAACAATCCCATCCTGGGCACCCCTGGCTGCGCTGTCCAAACTCTCCTGGAGCTCTGGCAGCCTTGGGGCTGTGCCCATTCCCTGGGGAGCCTGGGCAGTGCCCAGCACCCTCTGGGGGAAGGACCTTTCCTGATATCCAGCCTAAATCTCCCTTGACACAGCTCCATCCTAGCAAACCTCCCTTGGCCCCTCCCAACCTTCACCATTCCATGATCCACCATCTCTGAACTGGGGGTGAGGGGATCCCTCACTCTGTGCCCCAACTGATGGCTCCGATGAGAGGCCCCACATCCCATCTAGTGAGACCCTGGGGCCCTGGCAGAATTCCAGCTTCAAGAGCTTCTGCTCCATTGTCCCACAGGGTCTGTGAGCCACTGCAGCCATGTCCTGGCCCACAACACTGTGGGCACTGGCCTGACCCTGGTTCCTTGGACATGCATTGGCCAGATGGCCCCAGGACAGCAATCCCAACATCTCCCGTGCTGCCCAGAGCACCCCTGGATAACGGGAGCTGCCCAAAGCCATGAGCAGGCAGCTCCTGTGTGGGATGCAGTGGCAGCACCTGGCTCTGCAATATTTCCCTGTGCCTTTGTTCTGGGTCTCAAGCAGGCAGAGAAGAGCACAGGGCTGCCTCACTCCCAGCACTGCTTTAGCACAAGGAGAGCCCCAGACATCGTCCCAGCATTTATCAGCACCTTTTCAGTACCAAATGCATCCTTCCTCACATCCATCCCACCCATGGGGACAGTGGCACCCCGGGGAGCATCCTGGCATGGAATGCATCGACAGACCATGAGCTGCAGGTCTGTGAGCCCTGGCAGCACAAGTCTGCTGCAGGCTGGGCTTCTCAGCAGTGCTGGGACACCTGTGCTGGACACTGTGGGACAAGGATTTGGACCCTGGGTTGGCAGCAGCCGCTGCAGATTTGAGCTCCTGCCAGGACATTGGTACCACCCTGGGGAGGGCACAGCCCTGTGTGCCACACAAGCCCTGTGCTGCAAGCAGCACACACACGCTGCAGCTCCTCCAGTGTCTGCACTGAGCAGCCAAGGGCTCCTGGCTGCCTGCACTGCACAGACTTCAGGAGACACAGCCCGACCCCAGTGCTCAGGCTGACAGCGTTCCCATGAGCTGTGCTCCAGAGAGGTGCTGCACAAAGAGCTCCTCAAAGGACCCCAGGATGGAGCTGGAGCTGGATTCAATGGTCCTTGTGGGTCCCTTCCAAGGCAGGGAATTCTGTCACCCTAGGTCCACGTCCTGTGGGAGAGATGCTGCTCCTCTGCAGCCTGCCAGGGAATGTTTCACCTCCCAGCTCCCGGGAAGGTGCCCTGCTAGGGAAGGGCAGGGCTCCCCACCCCTCACACCAGATGCAGCACCTTGATCTGGCAGCCAGAGGTGCTGCTGCTCGTGGGGACAGGGAGAGCACACAGCAGAGCTGGGGGACAGCAGAGCACTGCAAACACGGAATCACTGAATGGATTGGGTTGTAAGGGACCTCAGAGCTCATCCCTTTCTACCGCCTGCCGTGGACGGGGACACCTTCCACAGACCAGGTTGCTCAGATCTCCACAACAAAGCACTTCAAGGCTGTGAACACTCTGCAGGCTGCTCCTGGGCTCTCTCACTGACAGCAGCACATCAGAGTCTTGGAATGTCTTGAGCTGTAAGGGACCCACAGGGATCATCCAGTCCAACCCCTGCCTGTGGGACTCAGATTCAGTCAAAGAAAGAAACTGAGAACTCTGTATAAAAGAACAGTGTATTTTGAATAAATCGGAGTTTTACTCTCACAGCGTTCTAAGTCAGTCGTTCCCGTCCTGCCTCGACAGCGACACCTGCCCTGGACAAACAGCCAACAATCCCACCCTGGGCATCCCTGGCAGCGCTGTCCAAACCCTCCTGCAGCTCTGGCAGCCTCGGTGCCCATTCCCTGGGCAGCCTGGGCAGTGCCAGCACCTCTGGGGGAAGAACCTTTCCTGCTCTCCAGCCTGACCCTCCCCTCGGCTCCAGTCGCCGCTCACACAGAGCAGAGATTGGAGTTGCCCCTCGGGAGGAGCTGCAGCCTCTGGAGAGGGCTCCGGGGCAGAGCTGCTCGCCGGCAGCAGCCCAGAGCCCGTGCCGTGCTCCGGCCAGGCCCGGCAGCCGAGCCCCGGCGTCCGTCCCGCAGCCGGTGCAGCGCCGGGGCCGTCCCCAGCGCCCTGGAGCCCGCAGGAGCCCCCGGCTGCTCCGCCGCGGCCCAGAGGATCGCAGCGAGCCCGGCAGGGCAGGGCCGGGCACCGGCGGGGCCGGGCACCGGCAGGGCCCGGCACCGGCGGGGCCGGGCACCGACCGGCGGGGCCGGGCACCGACCGGCGGGGCCGGGCACCGACCGGCGGGGCCGGGCACCGGCAGCCGGGCGGGCCCGGAGCTGCCGGGACAGGCAGCGCTGCGGGAAGCAGGAGTGCCGGTGCCCCCGCCCTGGGCGCTGCCAGCCCCGGGCACGGGCAGAGCGGCTGCGCCGGCACGGCCCTGCCGCCCGCGGGAAAAGCCGCGAGATGGATCTGCAGAGCCTGCAGGAGGGGATCTGTTTTCCAAAGCAGACACAGCTGACTGCCCCCAGCGCTCCCGTCTCCTGTTGCCGTGCGTCAGGCAGGCTGGAAATGTCACTGGACCGTCGCTCAGGCACCCTCTGGATGTCTCGTGTCCCAGCACTGCCACCCTACCCAGCTCTCCCCTTTGCCCTCCACATCTCGCTTTTGAGGAGGGAGGTGGTGGGGAGATGGTTGTCCTCCACTTGTGCCTCACTGATTCTGAGCATCCCTCAGCCTTATTCCCCAAAACCTGGTGATGTGTGTTGAAGTAGGGAAAAGAAATCTTCATCCAACAGGAGCACATGGGAGAAACCTGCAGGAGCCCCCACATCACCAGGCAAGGGATGGGGAAGAGAAGCAGTCCCAGCAAGGGGGACGGAAAACATGAAAACATCTTTCCAAGGGACAAGATTCACCACCCTGTGCATCCTCCCATCCCCACTACTCTGGGAAAGGTTTCTCACATGCTGGACTTTGCTTTATCATCAGCACGGGACAGGTTGTCATAACATAACTGGGCAGCGTAACAGCCCTCCAGGACCTCTGGTGCCTGGGGCTGGCTGTCAGCCCAGATCCAGATCCAGGTCCAGATCCACCAGGAACACTGGGAGGTCTGCAGGTGACATGTCGCCAGGGACAGCACACATGGGACATGCTGCAGATTCCCAGCCAGATGGAAGAGATCTGCCTCCTGAAGCACAGAGAAGCAGCCTCCCCACACAGCTTTATCCCAAGGCTTCATTGCATGCCATCAGGAACATGCAGAGAAGGCAAACACAGCTGGTCAGAGCCTTTGCCAAGAGCAAGAAACAGGAATGGAAATAGCCTGGAAGGTGAGTTAGTGGCTATTCCATGGGCCAAGAGGCTGGGAAGCAGTGCCCTGTCTATGGTTTGCCACGGGCCAGCTGTGACCAGAGAGGAGCCAGTGGGGCTCTGGTACAGCAAAAGCAGAACAAAAAGTGGCCATGACAAGGATTGCCCCAAAGTGCAACAGGAAAAGCAGCTCGGACCACTGAGGTCTGTCACCAAACCTGCCAAGGACTGTAGCTGAGATGATGCTGGGAGGCACAGGGACAGTTACTGGGGGGGTCCTGGGTGGTTGCTGTGATCTCTCACAGCTTGGAGAACAGGTGGGCAACTCCTCGAGCTGTGCTGAGCCTGTGTTCTCTGGGATCAGAGCCTCAGGACGGAGACCACATCTGCACCCCCTTACCACCTCTTTATTTACAGACACAACAACACTGGGGGGTGGAGATGGGACACTCATGAGGCCTCGACCCCCTGGAACCCCCAGTCCTGCAGCCAGGGCTCTGTGCAGCCACTGCAGCTCCTGAGGCTTGGCCTCCTCTCTCCCTGAGCCTCTACTTCCGTCGGCTGCCCACCATGGTCTTCCCACGGGCACCCTTGGATCTGCAAGGGAAGAGGAAAAGCACGTGCAAAAAGGCATCAGTGGGCACACAGGGAGGATGAGGTGGGTGCTGTCAGTGGTCCTGCAGCCTCTTCCCGTTGGAAACTGCCCGACGGTCTGGGGCCGACGGTCTTCACTGGCCCCAGGTAAACCTTGGGACCTGAGTCAAAGTGTCTTGGGACTCTCTGGGAACAAGCTCATGCAGCTGCCAGGTGATTCTAAGGACCCAGCATTTCCTTCCCATGTTTCTCCCCAACAAGAATCACTCCAAGAAGAATTGACAAGTTGCATCTGTGGCTGCAGAGGGATAAGTGGAGCTACAGCATCCTTCAGGACCCAGCCTATCGCTCGCCGTAACCAGCACAGGGCAGCGCAGGGGAAGAGGTTTGGGTGGGCAGTGAAGGGCATTTCTGGCTGCCAATCCTTGGGATTGCCTCATCCCTGAGCCCTGCTCCTACCCTGGGGTCCTGGTGTCCCTGCAACACACATGGAGTGGGACACACATGGGACATGTGCAGGGACACACAGAGCACCCATGCAGGGACACACACAGCACCCATGCAGGGACACGCAGCCCTCAGAAATGCCTGTACTCACCCTTTGCTGCAGGATCACGCCATGGTGGGGCAGGAGAGAAGAGAGACCTGGTGTAAGTGGGTGGGAGCTGCTGCCCCTGACACATGGGGTGGGCTGAGCACCTCCCACATGAGGGGAAGTGGGATGGGGATGTGAGAGCACCAGGCTGCTCCTGGGAGTAGGGGTGAAACACCCTCTTCCACCCTCGTGCAAAGGGTTCCCCAGCCACATACAGGGAACATGGGCACGGGACTGGTTCCCCTGGCCTTGTGGGCCTGTACAAATCCCACAGCCCATGGGACTTCCCCTGCTGGACAAGCTGGCATCTCCAGCAGCTTCCTGAGATGCTGGGCAGAGCCCCTGCAGGGATGGGGTGGCTGGAGACTGGAAGGACCCCACAGGACACAAAGCTTCCCATGCTTTCTGTGGGTTCCCCTTGGGGTCCATCCCCTGCTGGGGTCTCTGGGGAGGGGGACAGCTGGTGACAGTGGGACCATGGAGGTCTGTCAGGAGCAGAACGGCAGGGACCGAGATCCCTGGGACAGACCTGCAGGTCCAGGAATGCTGGACACCAGCAGCAGGGGGAAGAGGAGGAGGTGGTTTAGCAAGGGAGATCTATAGGAGGGAACTGGGGAGCAGGGAGCTGGAGCTGGAGGAGGGATGTGCAGCCACTTACACTTTCTGGTGGTCACTGATGCGGTTTCGAAGAACATTGATCTGCAAGAAAAAATGGTGGGTGGTGAGGTTGGGCAATAAAAAAAGAAACAAACGGTGGATGGTGAGGTCTGACAAGAAGCCCCAGGCTGGGAACCAGGGCTAGCTGAAGATGCATCACTGCTCTCTTTTCCCCAGCAGTTTTCCTGTGGGGTTTTGAATCCCAGAATCCCAGGATGGTTGGGGCTGGAAGGGACCTTCAAGCCCATCTCATTTCACCTCCTGCCATGGGCAGGGACACCTTCCACTGTCTCAGGTTGCTCAGGGCTCCCTCCTGCCTGGCTGTGATGTGTTTGCCCTGTGCTTGCCCACCACCACCTGTGGTGGTGCCAGGTACAGGTCCCCAGGAGCTGGAAGATCACTTGCACACCCCAGCTCATCTCCTGGCTGAGGAGCAGAAGGAGCAGTTGGGAACACACAGGGTGGACAAATCACAGAGGCCCTCTTGTATTTCTGCTTCACAGAGGGCTCACCTCATATTTCTGCCTCTTGAACTTCTCCTGCAGGTCAAATTTCTCAGCCTCCAGGTCATGAACGTTCTGCCACAGCTCCTTGGCCTTGTCCCTGCAGGAAGAGCCGGCTGGGGACAGTGCAGGGAAGGGCTGTGGCTCCCAGGGAGCTCAGTGCAGGGATGGGGCACTGATGCCAACCCCTCATCTGCTCCCGGGGATGGGGCTCGGGAGGCTCCCAGACAAGGATGTGCTATCCAGGCAGTGAGTTCAGGACAAGAGGCACAGGGGAGGTCAGGACATGTGGGGACACCTGTCCCACCCGTGTGACCCTGGCTCCCTCTCATGGCTGGTGCCATCAGCCGCAGCCTGGCCATGGTGGCCCTGCACAGCCTTGGAGCCTGTGTCCCCCATGGGCTGTCACAGCCCATGCCCCTCAGCTGGAAGCCCCAAGGAGCTGTCCTCAGCCCGGGATCCTGCCCTGGAGCTGGGACCCAGCCCAGGGCTCCTGCCCAGGCCATCCCTCCTGCAGCCTGTGCTCACCTCAGCTTGTCCTCGCTGAGGTGGTCGATGTTCAGGGGCTTCCGTCGCTCACTGAGGATCTTCTTCTTCTTTTCCCGCTCTGTTTGCTTCTTCCCACCCTTTTTCTCTGACTGAGGAAACCATCAATCCACTGGAGAGGAGGAAGTCTGCCCAGCCTTTGCTCTCCCCCATCCCCAGTTCTGCACCCAACACCCTCAGCTTTTGGGACTCAAGAATCACACGAGGTTCTTGAGGACATTTTGGCAACAGTGGACGAGGCACTTCATCCATGTCCTCGCCCCTGTCCCTGAGGCAAGGCTGCAGCTGCACATCTGCAGAGCAGAGCTGATCTCGGGGCAGCTCCGAGCTCACTTTGGCCCTGTAACTCCTGACCCAAGCGCAGTTCCCGGCCCCCTCCTGCCTGTAAACCCCAGAGCGTCACATGGATGAGGTCAGCCTATGGCCAAGCCTTTCCAGGAGCAGCAGTGGCTCCATCGCAGCCCCCTTGGGAAGGGTCCCACCTTCTGCATGTAACCCCCAAAGTGCAGCATGTTGGAGAACGCCTTCTTCTTCCGCGCCTCCTCCTCCGCCCTCTTCCTCGCCTCCTCTTCCTCCTTGCGAGCTCTTTCTTCCTGCCAGGGTCAGGAGGTGGTCAGCAGTGGTGGCTGGACACACGGCCCGTGTCCCCGACTGCCCCAGCCCATCCCTGGCCGCATTTCCAGAGGACACTCACGGCCATGCGGGCCTGGCGCTCCTTCTCCCGCTCGCTGCGGATGCGCTGCTGCTCCGCCCGCTCCGCTCGCCGCTGCTCCTGCACAGGGAGGGACCTTGGCTTGGACGCCGCAGGGAATCTGCATCCTCTCTGGTCCGAGGGACAGATCCCTGACCCGAGAGCCCCGAGAGCCCCCAGGGAGCCTGGGGACAGTGACCCCGGGGAGACGTGCATCCACATCAGGCACCGCAGCACCACAGCAGCCACACCAGGGGCAGCCCAGTGAGCAGGGTCAGGAAGGGAACAGCTGGAGATGTTCCAGGGGAGATTTAGGATGGATATCAGAGAAAGGTCCTTCCCCCAGAGGGTGCTGGGGCACTGAACAGGCTCCCCAGGGAATGGGCACAGCCCTGAGGCTGCCAGAGCTCCAGGAGCATTGGGACAATGCTCTCAGGGATGGGGTGGGATGGTTTTCTGTGCAGGGCCAGGAGCTGGACTCAGTGACCCCTGTGGGTCCCTTCCAGCTCATAGAAATCTGGCTCAACCTTCAGACTCTCTTCTGCAGGGTCAGGGGTGTCCCAGATCTGCCAGGACTTTGGGGAGGGGACAGTGGCTGAGTGCCCACAGGGACAGGGTGGCAATAGCCAGAGAGGGGAAGGCTGAACACATACAATCCTGTCCTTGAGGGACAGGAGCTCCTCTTCCTCCTTCTTCCTGCTCTCAAAGTGGGCTTCAATGAGGGCCTGCAGCTCGTTCAGGTCCTTCTCCATGCGCTTGCGGTGAATGTCCTGCACCAGACACGAACAGCCAGAGCCTCCCGCAGCTGCCAGACACTGAGGGGGCGCAGCAGGAGGGCAGCACCCCAGGAATGGGAACTGGGCCATAACTTACATCAAAATCCAGTCTCTCGCCATCTGGGATCTTGGGAGGCACCAGGTTGGGCATGAAGACCCTGCAGTGGAAGGGGAGCCGGAGCACCATGTGGCTGCAGCAGGTCTGGGACAGCACGTGCCCTTCACCCATCCCACCCCCCGAGCCCCGCAGCCCCCGGGGATGCAGAGTGGGCACAGCTGGAGGATAGGGAGTGCAATGCATCCTGCTGGAGGTGCCAGCTGGGCAGCCACAGAGGAAGACCTGTGGCATTCCCGGGAAACACTCCCAGGTTCCTGCATGGCTGGAATAACTCTGCAAGCTGCAGAAAGCATGGCAGGGCCCTTTGCCAGGCCCCCTGAGCTGGCAGGCACCCACTGCTCCCCACAAAGGGCACTGTGTGCTGCGGAGTGACCTGGCACAGGCAGCTGCATCCTCTCATCCTGTGGGGCTTGAGGAGGGCAGGAGATGCTCAGCGGGGGCACAAAGGGATGAAGGGATGATGATGGTGAGGGCAGATCTGCCTCCCACACTGCAGAATCCCAGGGGCCCAGGAGGACCCCCCAGGCTTCTGGCAATGGTTCACAGTCCTGCTCCCTCAGGCTCAGTCCGTGGCACTCCTGGAAACGTGTGCCTCATGCCAGCCATAGCCTGGACTCTGTATCCTAGACTGGGATGCTCACACACACACACACACACTTCTGCCACCTGCAGGGTCACAGGACAGCTGAGCTTCTCCCAGGGAACATATAAAATGCTTCAGAACTGCCTAAAGACCTCATTCTCAGGGTCCCCTTCATGGTCTGTGTTTTGTTGTCTGTTTCTCTCCCTGTTTCTCTCCATGCCCCACTCCCACCCTGTTTCCATGCCCTGGGGGCTCCCTGTGCCCTGTCTTTTATGGACCAGGCTCTGTCCCACTGAGCCTCTGCCCTGGCTCAGACCTTGCCCCAGGGAAAACCCTGCCACACTTACTTGGGTTTTGGCTTCGATTCACCTGCAGGTCCCAGCAGCAGGACAGAAAGACAAGGTCAGTATCAGCGAGGGGTTTCCTGTCACACCTTGACCCAAACCCCACCCTGAGCTGAGCCCTCCCTCTCCCCGGCAGCAGCAGGAGCTTCACCGGGACCGTCTCCCAGCCCACGTCGTGCCCGAGGCACAGCTGGTGCTGCTGGCTGAGCAGAGCAGACCCTGGTACCCTCCAGTCAGGCAGAAGAACGAGGGTGATACTTCACCTTCCCCGGGTTCCTGCTCCCGGTCTCCCTCTCCATCTGTGGAAAACACGATGCTTTGTGTCCCCGTGGCCAGTCCTGCCCAGGGACACTGTGGGGAGGCTGTCCCTGGCTTGTCCCCACTGCAAACCCCAACTCCATCCCTGCAGATGAATGGGGGGACAGCAGGCCCCTGAGGGACATCCCTCACTCACAGGGTGGCCAGGAGAGCCCCAGGTTCCCTCCAGGAGGAATCTAGACAAGTTTTGCAGAAGCTCGGGCTGGAAAAGCAGCAGTGCCTCCCTCTCCTGCTGTATTTTGGGTGCATTTCTGCCAGAGGCAGCACAAATCCATCCCTCCTGCTGTGCCTGTCCTTCTGGGGGATATGGCCTGGGCAGCTCTGCCCCATTTACCACCAATTGTCCCTTTGGCAGCAAATAAATTCAGCACCCAAACCCTGTTCAGGGCCCAGTGTCTCAGGGGACTGGGAGCAGCACTGCAATGGCCAAACCCATCTCTCCTCTGCTCCCGCTTTACCTTCTCCTGCTGCTTTTGTTTCATCTTCTTGTTCTGTTTAAAAGCAATGGGAGAATATGAGCACCCCTGGGTGAGGGCAGTCACATCCCCCAGCACAGAGGGGTCCCAGCACCCTGACTCAGGGTCACAGCTGGCATCTGAGCCTGCCCCAGCAGAAGTGACAGCACAGGGTCAAACACCATGCCCCAAAGCCACCTCATGACACCCAGTGCTCTGTTGATGATCAGATACATCAGCACTCAATCCCAGCTCTGGAAACCCCCTCTAAGGCAATGGACCCCTTGGTGAAGCAGTCTTGGACCATTTTTGGCATTATTTCAGAGGGCTGGGCACAGCCACCAGCAAATACCATTTGTATTTCACATATTTCATCACCATTTCATGTTTATAGGGGCCAGACAGAGCAGGGAAGGGCATCTCAGTTTGACACCCCCTTACTGGACAGAAGATCGGGGGGACAGCTGCCCCTTGGGGCTGATGTCCCCCTGTCACAGCCACCCTGGGACATCCCAGCCCCCAGCTGGCACCCCCTGGAGCAGAGCAAGGCCCAGCCAAGCCACGGAGCTCTCTGGCACAGCCCCCACTCACCTTCTGCCTTGGCTTCTGTGGTCTCCTCCTCTGCCTCCTCTACCTGCTCTTCCTGACCTGTGCAATGAGGGTAGAGTGAGCACAGCAGCAGCAGCAGCAGCGTTCCCTGGCTCCCTCACATTTATCCTCACATTCATCCTCACATTTATCCTCACATTTATCCTCACATTCATCCTCACATTTATCCTCACATTTATCCTCGCATTCATCCTCACATTTATCCTCACATTCATCCTCACATTTATCCTCACATTTATCCTCACATTTATCCTCACATTCATCCTCGCATCCATCCCTGCTTTTGGATAGCTGCAGCACAGAGCCCAGGGGGACCCGGGGAGCCGCAGCAGCTCGGGAGCAAAGGGCTCCCCTCTACCCTGACCCCAGGGCTGCTCTGTGCTCGTCAGGGCAGAACCCCCTAAATTAATTAAATTGACGGATTTATCGCCACCTCCAGGCTTGCCCCTCATCCCCTCTCATGCTACCATTCCCTCACAGTCCAGGATGGAAGGAGGGATTTCTATTGCTCTGCTCTGGCAGGGAGCGCCTCTGGCACCTTTGCAATGGCATTTATGACACTGCTGGAGCCTTTTTCCACTGGAGGGAGCAGCGTCCCCACGGGATTCCTCCCGCGGAGCCAGGGCGATGCTGTGCCCGCAGGCCCTGGGAGCACCGTGGTGCGACAGCCAGACAGAAGGGAAGAAAAAGAAGACAGCAAAGACAGCAAACCATGGCTGGCAGATCTAAGAGACAAGGCGCAGACAGAGGATGGACACACAGCAAAGCAGGGCATGGGAGGAGCGCAGGAAGAAGAGAGAGAAGTGGAAGAATGAAAGAAAACCATTCCCCAACCAGGGAGAGGCAGAACACATCTACCCGTGACTTTCCGCAAGAGCAGGGAGAGGAAATAATGAAAGGTGCAATAACTACCGTCGTCTTCCTCTATCCATTCTTCCTCTTCTGAGCCAGGGAGGAGGGAAGGAATAAGCACAGGGATTAGTTGGGTGCCACAGAGTTTGGGCATGCATGAGATGAGCATTGGAGCACAGCAGGGGCTTCCCCCTGCACCTCTCTTTGCTTTTTCACTCAGGGTGCTTTGCCTGGCAGTGCCCTAGAGCAGCCAGAGGCTCAGCCCAGCCCAGCCCAGCCCAGCCCAGCTCCCATGCTGGGGCTGTATCTCAGGTTGAGGCAGGTGGAAGTTTGAGTTTGGACACGACTGTCACACTGTTCAGCAGAGGCTTCCGTTGGGATATTGGGATCACACTTCAGCCAACACCCATGTCCAGCATTGAGTCAAAGAATCACTGACAAAAGAGATCCTGAGAAAATTCAGACTGGTTTTGAATCTACTGATGAGGTTCAGGCATCTCAAACATGGTCACATCTGCCTTTCCTGGACATGATTTGCCCATTGCAGCCCAGGAGCTGACCCCCAAACCCCCCAGGAAAACACTGACGCCCTCGCATTTGGCTCTTGGTCCTTGCAGGTGCAACTCCTACCTTCCTCCACGCACTCCTCTTCACAGAGCACACAGGGCACGGACAGAGAGAAGAGAAAGAAGCTTTAGGTTACTGGAGTTTCTCTGATCGGTTTTTGGCCTCAGGGCAACTGCAGGTGCTCCATGCCCTCTTACCTTCCTGCTCCCTGCAAAGCACAACAGGAATTTACAGAGTCACATCGAGCTGCTGGAACGGGGCCATCAGTGAGGCTGAGGTGAATTTGGGATTTCCTCAAGGCTGGCTCCCTCATAGCACAGGCCACGGCTGCTGGGCAGCTGCTGAGTGGGTGGCTGGCAGGTGGCAGTGGGGACAGGGACAAGGCCCAGGTCACCCTACAGGCTGTGGAGAGCACGGGCTGAAGGTCTGGAGTGGCACTTCGACAGTGGTCAGGGCACCCCACCATTGGGCAGCATGAGAAGTGACCTTGGCCTGTAATCCCAGAAACGGGCATCTCACATCCCACCTTTGCCCCCAGGTCCTTCCCTGGCCCTGGGAGAGATGCACAGCCCTTCTCACGAGGACAAATTGGTGACACACATGGGTCTGGTGTGGCCCTGAAACACCAGAGGATTCAGGCCCCCTTTCTCTGCTGATGGATGAGAAGTGGGAGCTGTGTTGGAGCTCACCCCTATAACCCAACCCCATCTCCCCAGATTGTGCCTCCTGGGCCAGCAGCCTCCCTCAGCAGAAGCTGCTCTCAAATCTGGGCCTGGAGAGTGATGCTCTGCTTGTGGCAGCAGGACTGCAGCAGCAGCAGATTGGGTTTTCCCATCTCTGTCTCACAGGTTTCAACTGCAGCATTTTTAACACAGGAATCGTCCTTGTCCTGCCCATGGGTGTGCATACAGCTCCCAGCACAAGCTGCCACTGCTGGGGTCAGGCACTGCCAAGGCAGAGGAGCACAGGCTGGGCGTCCCTGGTGGGTGCTGGGCTAACAATGAGAGCACTCCCAAGCAATGCTGCAGTGCTAAAATGGGAATAGGGAGAAACAAAGGGGGTTAAACCCCCCCACTTACTGCTCATACTCCTCGGTGACCTCCTCCGTGTCTGACATCCCTGGTTCTCTGGCAGAGTTTGAGGCAGATTGGAAAAAGTGAGGGTTAGAAGTGAGATAAGGGCTAGCACAGCCTGTTCCTCAGCACCAGGACAGGGGCACAGAGATGCTGCTTCTCTCCAAAGCACTTGGAGCTTCCCACTGTCCCTAGCCAGGCTGTGACAGCGTTATCTCAGCAGAGATGAGGTCCCTGCCCAGGATCACAGATAAGCTGTCCCAGGATCACAGCTTGCCCCAAACAGGAGGCAGGAGATTGGACACAACCTCCTGTGACACCGATAACTCTGTCAGGAACCATGTCCAGAGCACTCAGCCCCCCTGGCCCAGCCTTCACAGGGCTGTGTTTGCTCAGGGGACAGGAAAATCACCCCATTGCAGTGCTCAGCTTGTTTTGCTTCCTGACTATTCTTAGCCCAGGGCCGACCCCTTCTCTCAGATTTACAGCCCTGCACCAGGCACAGCACAAGCCCTCAGCAAACCCTCTCAGCCCAGCCTCCAAGTGCAGAACTGCAGGGAAAGGGGCAGCCTGGGCTCAGCAGGTGCATTTTTCCCCTGTTAGCTAAAAGGAATCTTTTACAACTTGGTTAAGCAATTTAGCCCTCGTTTTAGGGCTAAAAGCTCTGCAGAAACATCTTCCCAGCACATCTTTCTCCCAGCTGTGCTCAGGAGGATTTTGCTCATCATCTCACCTCATCTGACCTTCACCCAGCACTGCACCATGAGATCTGCACCCACCAGCCCCATCCCTGGACATCCTGGAGCAGCCCAGAGCCCCAGCCCAGCCCAGCCCAGCCCTATCCCCTGCTCATGCCAGCCCCCAGCAGGGCTGAGATGCCACAAGACGACACAAGGCAGCTCAGAAATAACTCCCATGTGCTGAACCACCTGTTCCCAGAGCAGCAAGGCTTCCCGGCTCCTGCTACCCAGAGTCTGGGAACAACTGCTCCTGGCTACATCTGTCAGGCATTTATTACCCGGGATGGGGAGGCCAGGCCTCAGGAGCACTTATTCAAGATGCTGGGCCCAGGGCTGGAATGCTCAGGCATGGGAAAGGAGCATTCCAGGAGGGGAACCTTGGCATAACCGTGGCTCCAGAGGGTCTCTAATCTCACTGTTCCTCACAAGGTGCTTTTTGGAGACAAATAAAGGCAGAACTTGACCCCCTCTGCCTCGGGATCACCACCTGGTCCTGCCACCACTGTTCCCTTTCCTGTGATGGGTCCAGGGCTTGGCTCTAAGCACTCCCTCCAGCACCACCCCAGGATCTCTGCTTCCCCACCAACATCAGTTCCCACTTTTCCCCCAGGCTCAGCATGGTCCTGATGCCCCAAGTTTGGCCAAATCTGAGCACCCAAGGCTCCACACAATCATTTCATGCCACAGGAGAAGAGGGTTCCTGGTCTCCACAGTGTGAAAGCCTCTTCCTACACTCTCACTGCCCTCCTCCCTCAGACACTGTTAGATCCCACAGAGCTGAAGGAACAGCAACAAGTCTGGCACTGTTAAGAGGGTACACAAAAGAAAAAGTAGCTTCAGGAAATATTTATGCATCCTCTGCACAAAAACACATAAACCTTTTCATTAAAGCTTGGAAATCTTGATTTGATAGAATTAGGAGAACCCAGCAGACATTACAGAGATAAAGAAGAAATAGTGCACTGACTACAAAAGGTCTCCCAGAATTTGCTGTGTTTTCAACATTCCAGATATTCCTCACACTCCTCAAAATCCCCCTATCCTTTGGCTCAGGGCTGGCTGCTCACAACTCTGGGGCTAAGTTAATTCTCCACAGTTCTGAGCTTCTGCTTTCCTCCAGGCTGCCCAGACATGGAGCTCTCCTTTCCCACCGTTTGCTCCAGGAATGGGTCACGTCCCTGCTCCGGTCCTGCTTGGCAGGGCCAGACTAAGCATAGGAGCATCCCATCCCTAACCCACCCCCTGGGCTGCCAGAGAGCCAGGGCCAGGCTGGCCGTGGGCATCACATCCCTGCTGTCCACTGCAGAGACACAGGGGACGCGAGCCCTGGGGATTTCCCCAGAACCAGGGCAGCCAAAACCCATCAGAGCCGCCTGGGCACCCACCAAGGTGGCTCAAAAGACAAACGGCAATCCGAGCCGCTGGAGAGGCTCCTGATGCTCTCTGGCATGGCTCCCTGGCATAGAGCACCGGAGAGCGGCCGGGCCCCGAGCCCGGCGCGACCCCGGGCGGGGCGGGCGCCGCCCCAGCCGTACCTGAGCGCCGGAGGTGCGGGAGCGCGGGGAGCCGGCGGGTCTGGAGAGGCTCCTCGGGGCAGGAGCTTTAAGGGGGCTCCAGCGCCCACCCCGGGGCGGGCAGCGCCGCAGGAATGTGCCCGGCGCCCAGCGAGGAATGCAACACTTGTGAGCTGCTATTTCGGCAGCCGCGGCCCCGGCCCCCTCCGCCGCTCCCCCTTCCCCCCCAGGAGCCCATATAAGCCCAAGCTATTGTGTGGCCTCAGAGATTTGCTATTTTAAACTCTCCGGGCCGAGATACGCGAGTGCCCGAGGGGCTGACACAAGCCAGCCCAGCTGTCAGCGGGGCCGGGACGCTGATAAGGCAGCGCTGTCACTAGTGCGGGAGCAGAGCCTGCCCAGCAGCTCCGACCCGGCTCCCTCAGCCGCTGCTCCAATCTCGGGATGCTGCAATGAGAAGGGAAAAGTCCGGTTTTAACCCCCCAGGACACATTTGATTTGGAGCTTTCCCTATTTTCCCCTTGTTGGGAGAAGGGAACGGAACAGTTTCCAGTCCCAGACCAGCAGTAGGTGACCAGGAGTGTCTTAGAAAGAGCAACTTTTATTAGGAAAAAACAAACAAACAAAAAAAAAAGCACAGAGAAATGCAAGTCCTTTCCCAAGCCCAGCAGGCAGGATCAGCTCCAGGGGCAGCAGCAGATTCCCACACTGAATTTGTCACCACAGTGGTTCCTCAAGGCACAACGCAAACCCAAAGAATGGCCCCAAATAGAATTTGAGCCCTTTGCCCATGGTACCCTAAAGCCACCCTACAGGCCTTGAGAGAGCATCCCCCATCCCTGCTGGGTAGGCTCAGCAGCCATGGGAATGCAGGATCAGGGGCTGCACAGCAAAGGGCTCAGGAGCAAAGGCAAGAGGGAAACGGGGCCCAGCACAGGGCACTCAGCTCTATGAAGTCCCCCAAGCAGGGCTGTGGACATGGCCAGGACCAGCTCACCCTCCCCTGGATCACTGGATGAAGGGCCACTGCTTGCAGGGGCAGGGGACAACAGGGACAAGGACAAGTCTCTGATTCAGCTGCGTGTGGAGGGAAACACCAGGGCCAAGTCCCCCCTTTTTCCATGAGACATCTCTGAGCACTTGTGTATCTTCGTGAACATCAGCCTCTGGTTGGGCCCCTCTGGCAGTGGCAGCCTGGCAGGGGGTGGCAGCTGCCTGCCCTACCTGCCCCAGGCAGCAGGGACAGACATGGTCCATGGATGTGCAGCTGGAACTCTCAGCCAGGCAGGTTCTCACCCCACTGACATCCTCCAGCTGCCAGGGAGCCATGTGGGGGATCCCCTTTGCCAGGGCAGTTCTGAGTCACAGGCAGAGATCAGGAACAGAACAGCAAAATGTGGTGGGCAAACAAGGCAGGAGTTTGCCTTCAGCATCTGTGGGGAGCCTGTAGGCCTGGACACCCACAGGCAGGCAGTGAGTGAGAACTAGGGGCACAGGGAGACTCTTCCAGGCTTCTTCATTCCCTTCCCACAAGCAGAGGACCCCATGACCTGGGCTGCACCCACACATGGCACAGGGGACTCGTGGCAGTGGCTGCTGGACGGTTGGGTAGGGCTGGGCTTTGGTCTTTGGAGCAAACCAGTTTTTCCCAGATGGTCTGACACCACAGCTGGTATTACTGCAACTGCAAAAGAAAGTGGGAACCACTGAGGCTGTGCCTGAGGCTGCAACCCCCCAAGATGGAGCTGTTTTAACCATGACAGTGGCTGTCCCCAGCAGGGGATGGGGCAGGCAGGCACCCCCTAAATCCCATGACAGGCCACTTCCCTTCTCCTCCCAGACCAGAGTCCTTCTCTCCCTTACAGATGCCTCCAGTTGTCCCCTTCTGCTGACTCCCCAAAGTCACAGGGTCCTGATTACCCCCACAACACTTCTCCCCTTACATCCTGCCTCTGCCTCAGATGATGCACCAGGTTCCAGAGCAGCTCCATAATTACCTTGGTGTCTCCAGAGGTGTCTCCAGGCTGCTTTATCCAGACATCTCGCTTTGCCAGGCTGTTGATTCTCCGGATTTCCTACAAACAGGAGAGTCACAAGTGACAGGAGAAAGTTTTCCCATGCATTGTGTGCAACCTTGCCTTGGTCTGTATCCAAACCGTGAAGCACACGTTGTCCAGGTAAAACCAGCCAGCTTTGGGATCCTGCACCTGGGACAAAGCACAGCCAAGTGCAGCTCCAGCCACAGAAGTGGAACAAGCGCTATTAAAGGAGAGCTGATCAAGGAGCTGCAGGCTTTCCCCAGGAGTAAACCCTTTGCTGGGCACAGCTGCCTGGCACAGACACGTCTGGGCAGTGCTGATCTCCCAGCCCAGCCTGGATTCACCTTCCCTGGCTGCAGGGCCAGGCTGGAGCTGCGCCTCGTGGGCCAGTTGGCTGCCACGAGCAGTGGGCAAAGCCCTCCCTGCTGTGAGCAGTGAGACCAGCCCAGGACCTGCTGAGCCCCTCCTTTCCAAGAACACCAAACAACCCGGGGGCCAAAGGCTCTCTTGTCCCTCTCCTGCACATTTCCAGGGAGTAGCCACAGTGGCCAAGTGGTGACCTCTGAGTCCCCTTGGCTGAGCACTTTGCACCCACAGCCACAAGACCCCCTGTTTTCTGGGGGCTGGTTTCACGTGGGGGTGCAGATGACTCCAGACCCCTCATGTACCAGGACCTCTGCAAGCACACACAGGTCTCCAAGCCCCTCAGAGCTGAAGGGGCTGAGCACACAGCTCCTCTCCTACTGGCCTCCAGGCAGAGTTGCTGATGCGGGCAGAGGAGATGGGATGGCAGAGATGGGATCATGCTGGGTTGGCAGGGTCAGGTACCCCTGCGTGTCCTGGGACATGCACCCAGCTGGCTCCTGCTCCTTCCTCAGCCCACAAAGGGCGGTCATCAGCTGCCTTGGGAATTTTTGGCTCACAGTCAGGACACAGCAACAAGTAGAGCCTTGATATCTCATCATGGTGGCTCTGCAGCTCTAGACCTCCAAACCTGGCTAAACTGCTCTCAAACCCTTTAATAGGTTCAGCCAAGGGCTCATCCCCCTTCAGCCCTGCCCCAAGGTGCAGCACCATGTCCTGTGAGACTGCCTCAGGTCTCAGGGCTCTCACTTCAGGTTGACACAAGGTGGTACCTTGCTGTTTTCCTCCTTGGCAGGCTCCTGAGCTCGGCTGATCCACAGATTAATGCGAGACGTCACCGACCCTGGGATCTTCAGGCTGTCCTGTGGCACAGAGAGGGACACCCGGGTTACAGCAGCGGCTCTCCCTGTGCACCGATGTAACCCGGCCCAGTCCCAGGGCACGAGGAGACTGAGCGGAGCTGCAGCAGGCACAGCCCAGCCCACACCCTGGCTCCATCCCAGCTCCTCGCATTCCAGCGCCCGGCAGGAGCCCACACAGTGCCGGGGCAGCTCCTGTGCCCCAGCGCAGCTCTGGCACCCATCTCCCACCAGTCCCTGCCAGGCTGAGCTGGTACCCGAAGGGGAAGGCTCGCCGCACAGCCGGTGCCGGCCCAGCGCCGCTCCCGCCTCACCTTCCTGGGAGCCGCCGGCTCCGCCTTGCTGGGAGCGCTCCTCTCGAAGAAGTCGCGCTTGCTCGCCACCCCCTCCGAGGAGAGCAGGCGACTCTTCTGGGCAGGCACGGAGGATTTCACCCCCTCCGAGCGCTGCGAGAGAGACGGGCGTCAGCAGGGCTGTGCTGCATCCCGGGCTGGAAAGTCCAGCTTCTGGCTCATACCCGGAGCCCCCTGGGGTCTGATCCCCTCCTGCCCATCACCAGCTCACAGCCTTGTGCGCGGCTTCCTCCAACGGACCACAGCATCCCCAGACCCTTCTCCACAGGATGTCTCCTCCCTGCAGAGCCATGCAGCATCCCCAGACCCCCCCGCCAAGGGTCCCTGCTCCTAAAACCCTGCGGCCAATCCCTTTTCCTGCCTGGGACCATTTCCTTCATCCCCATCAGCTCTGGTACTTGGTGTAGCTCAGGCCCCCCTTCCCCTGCCCACTTGGCTCCAGGCCACCCCTCTCTGCCTCCCCACACATCTCTCTCACCCCTGCCTGGCTCTGCCAAGGGCCCTGGGTACCTGCACAGCAGAGTTGTACTTTTCCAGCTTCTCCCCAATGGTGCTGTTGCTGCCTGGGATCCTCAGACTCGCACTGAGGAAGAAGAGGAAAGAGTTGAAACCAGCTCCCCCAGGGATCAGCCCATGGTCCTGGGGAGCTGCACTTGGCAGGAGAAGGCCCCATCTCACGCAGGCACTCCTGCATCTATCTGCCAGGTGAACCAAGCAGCCCATTCCCTGCTGGTGACCAAGCTCTCTGGGTGGCACTGCCTTTCCAGGGCCACACTGAGCACTGAAATATCTCGGAGCCCCTGAGCCTGCCCTGGGTTAGCTCTGCCAGCTCTGAACTGCATTGCCCCCAGTGTCAGTGTGGCTCTGCCTACAGCATACACCTGCCCACGGTGTATCTGGTCACCAAAGCCAGGTCAGGCTGCTCGCAGACCTGTTTAATGTCCCCATGGATGGGACCTTGCAGATCCAAGCACCAACATGGAACTACATGACTCCAGAGAAGTGGGGGCTTGCTGGGGGATATTGGAGCAACCTGAGATAGTGGAGGATGCTCCTGCCCATGGCAGGGGTTAGAATGAGATCTTTAGGGCCCCTTGGAACCCAAAATGTTCTGTGGTTCCAGGATCTCATTCAGATGCAAGCTGCACATTGGACATTGTCCTGTCCCCTGCCAAGCATCACTGCCCGTCCACTCAGAACACTGGGGACCATGCCCAGATCTGTGCCAGGCCCGCCAGGCCCCGGCACCTCCTCCTCCCTTGGAAAACAAAGGATGGCCATTCTTGCCCAGCAGGACCAAAGCAACATGATGAGAGGTGCTGACCTCCTTGTGAGAGGGCTTTGGCTCTCTTCTTTCTGCTTCTTGGAGATGATCTGGAAGAGACAAGGAGAGGAGATCCTGCAGTGAACTTTGGTTATCCAAGATAAGCATGGGAGACACTATCTCACTGATCTCCCCCAGGAAAACTCCATTTGCACCCACACCAGAGCTTATCTCACATCTCAAAGCTCCCCAGACTATAAACACATTATGGTGATAACAGTTTTATTCCCAGTAAAGTCTCATGGAAGTCACTCAAGCATAGCTAGTCAGCCCTGACTCACAGCAGGGATGATCTTGACAGTTCTTGGCTTTCTCAGCCTCTTTAATCATTTTATTCCAGAGATCTCTCTTGAAATGAAATATATTCTCAGACTGTAACACGGGATGAGAGGGAGGATGGATGCTATTTTTATCCTGTGCTTTCACATAAGACTGGAAAGGCTGGAAGGTGGATGGCAATTCCTGTGGCTCTGGAAATTCTGAGGACAATGAGTTGCCTGTTTTCTCATCACTTCCTGTAAGTTTTCTGGCCAGCACAAGGTGGAACAACTGGACTTGTTCACTTTTACGTGCCTTCAGTCAGACATGGAGAAGGAAAACAGGGGGAAGAAGGAAGCAGGGATGCAGTGCTGAGACCAAGGGTAAGTTTTGAACACACTACTGGGAACTTCTGCCCACATAGTCCAGAGACCAACACAATCCTTCCTTCCCCTCATCCTCCACTGCCTCAACAGAATCCTTTCCCCACCTACTTTAGCTCTTACCCGAAAGGAGACGGTTCTGGGGCTGGCCCGTCGGATGGAGCTGCTGAAGGTGACGTGAGTTGGAGAAGGGTCTGGCTTTTCTGCAGGTTCATCTTGGGGAGGGGACAGCTGGATTACTTGCTTTGAGGGGTTCCTGGATGGCTGCTGAGGAAAAAGAAGATCTCAGATGCATCCCTGCAGAGCCTGCAGAGAAGGACTGAGGTGCTGGAGGTGAGCAGTCAGGGTGGGAGCTGGGTTGGTGGCTGGAGTTCGAGATCAAAATCCTCTAAATTTTTCCTGTCTCCATTGGACACCCAGAGTCCCAAACAGCCCTTCAGTGCCACCATGATGTCAGTCAGTGGGACTTGCTGGAGAAGGTGATCAGGACAGCACACACCAAGGAGGGGAAGGAGGTGGTGGGACCCTGGGGAGAGGTGCTTTGCAGCTCTCAGAAAAACCTTCCTCAAAATCCTTCAGGTCCCATCTCCCTCCTGGTACTTCTGGGCTGTGTCCTTCTCTGTTCCTCCCAGCACCCAGGACTTCTCCCCCCGAGGCCTGGTGCTCCATCCACTCCTGCTTACCTGCTGCTCCAGAGATGAGGTCACCACTGAGGTTTTCTCTTCTGTGCTGCGGTTTCCCACCCTGGTGAGGATCTTCACCTCGCGGAGCCGGCAGCTCCCCACCTCTGGTGGCTCCTTTGCCTCCTTCCTCTGCTCCCCCCGAGGAGTCCGCACTCCTTGGTCTTTGTCCTGGAGCCGTGCCCTCAGCACCACCTTCCTCTCGGAGGCTGGCTCCAGGTTCTTGTCTCCTGGCAGGTCCCCTCTGCCGTTGGCCACCTCCTGAGCCCGCTCTGCAGCCCGGCTGCTCTCCTGCCTCCCACGGGGCTGTGGCTCTGTCTCCGAGCAGCTTTCTCCCACCCCAGGCTCCTTCTGCTCCTTCTCTTGCCTCAGCTTTTCGGACACAGGTGGGAGGCACCTTGTCCTTCTCCCTTCTTGTGTCTTCAGCACCTCTGAGAGCTTCCGCTCCTCCCCATCCTCTGGAGACTGCGGCTTCACCAGGGATGAAGGTCTACTAGGAACAGGGACAACATGGGATGACAACCTCAGCACCTGGGGCTAGAGGGGTGGATTTCATACTGCAAGTGAGGCAAAAGGCTCTGGAGAGGGACATAAAAATCCCACAAACATCCTGGAGTCCTTCCTGCAGACCAAGGCTTGCAGCCACTCTCATCCTCATCACCCCAGCTCAGCTGTCTTAGAAAAAGTTTGGATTAAAATTCTTTTTTTTTTTTTTCCTTTTTGTTGTAGAGATGAAGCATTTCTGCAGCCTCATCCCAGGACACCAGCACCCACCAAGTCCTGTATGAAGGAGATCCAGGCTCAGGGAGTAGTGTGCTGGGTCTGCTGCTGGCTGTGACTCTTCACTGGAGGAAAAATCCCACCAATTTAAAATGGGAAGTGTTGGTTGGAAGTCAATCTGCTCTGGCAGGTCCACCCACAGTCCCAACATGACCTGTGAAAAGCTGTTTCCCCTCCTTCCCTCAGGCAAGCAGGCACAAGGCCTGGGAAGGGGCAGAAGGACACCTGGCAGGCTGTGTCTGCACACTCCCAGGACTGGGGAGGAGATGGGATAACATTTGCCCTCCTCCTGAATTGCAATCACCACACAGCCAGCCTGCTGTCAGCACCAGGGAAGAGGAACTTGTCCTTCCCACCTGGTTCATTGTAGTCATACCCAGCCTCCCTCCACAACCCCACATCCAGCCCAAGCATCCTGACTCCATCCTGTCTGAAACACAGAACACCACTGGAGTGGGAACCTGCAGAGAGAAATGCACTGCAGACACAAACCACCTAAATCCTGGACACCTCCAGGATTAATTTAGAGGGTGAGTCAGGTTGTGTAAGGGCAGCCTGGTCCCAGAGTACCTCCAAACCACAGCTCCCTGCAGCCAGGGACTTTGGAAGCACCACTGGAAAGCCCCTGGGTCAGATTCCCCACTTCAGCAAAGGTGCCACAGCGTCACTGTGAGGTTCAGAGGGGCAGCACAGCCAGCCAGGCTCTGCCTGCTCTGCTCTCCTGCCCTGCAGAGCTGGGCACCCCTTACCTGCTGCAGATCCCACCTGCAGCACCGTCCTGAGCTCAGCCCTGGCACCAGCCCTCCCCCAGCACTCTGCTCCTGTGCCACGGGGAGCCACCCGAGAGGTTCCCCCCTCGTGCTCCTCCTGGGAGCCCGAGGCTGCTGGCACATCTCTTCCCACAGCTGAGCCCTTCCCAGGCAGGAGCCATCCCAGCAGCAGCTGCCAGGCCCCGCTGTCAGGAGCCAGGCCAATGGCAGCAGGACCCCACAGACCTGCTGGAAGCTGGGCTGGTGTCCTTGGCAGGGCTGGCAGCTTCCTCATCCGTGGATGTGGATGACAGCAGGCTCCGGTGCCTTCGCCGGCGCTCTCTCTGCTGCTCTTCCTCATCCTCCAGGGTCCTCTGCCTGGCCAGGCTGTTTGGGAGGAAACACAAGGACGTGAGGATACTTGTCCTGCATGGGCACCCTGAAGCCCTGGTGCCAGACAAGAAAGGAACTGCTACACCCTGGGCAAGGCCAAGGGCTGACAGAAGTCACCTTGCTGGAGGAGAGCGAGGCCAGCCCGAGCCAAGGGCCCCAAAGTGCTCTCACTCCACCGAGCTGATGCATGCCCTTCTCAAACCACTTGATTTCCCAACTCCTATTTTCTCCTGCTCGGGGGAGCACTCATTTCAAAGGAGTCCCTATATTAAGCAAACCTTGCAGGGGAAGGATATTGAACCTGTAACTCGGCCAGACCAGAACCCTTGAGCTACCACACAGATTTCGACCACACAGACTGGAAGGGTAACCACTATGGTACAAGATTTTAGGCCAAAACCAGGATGTGGTGATGACAATTTAATTATTATAGAGCAAAAAGCCTCAGATGCAAAAGTATCAGAGGCTGAAGGCAACTGCTGAGGGGCTCTGCCTGGGGATGGGGCTGGCAGGGCTCCTCTTCTCCCCTGCATGGGCCTGGACTGGGAATTGTTTATAATCACAGACTGAGCCAAAAAGACAAGGTTTGGAATAATCTTTGAGCATTTTATTTTGCACAAGCCAAATGTGGTTTGTTTTTTTTTGGTTTTCGTTTTTTTGGGGTTTTTTTTGTTTTGTTTTGGGTTTATTTTTGGGGGTTTTGTTTTGTTTTACTAAAATGCCGCTTGGAATAAAATGTTGTCTGGAAAACATCAGCTTTGCCATCCTTTCTCTGTGCCAAAGCTGCCCACCATCTATTCTGGTGCATGAAATTGTGTTGGCAAATATTTTTATTGGCTGGATGGAGCTTTTCAGAGTCAGGTTCATCTCCCCGAACACGAGCCCTCAATCAGGCACAAACGCTGCAGGGAACCCCACGTAGCTCCTGGCACCCCAACAGAGCCTCCCTGCTGAGGGCCCATGCCAGAGCCTCATGCCAGCTCCGGCCAGGCTCAGGTTTTGCCATGAATTTGACTTTTAGCGAAAGTCAGAGGGGCAGGGCCGCATTAGGGCGAGTGAGGAGTCGCGGCTGGCTCCGAGTTACTGAGTAATCACAGCCGGTCATCAATTAAACCGCGTTACCCCCCGCGAGTGCTCGCGGCTCCCGTTCTTCCTGCCCGGGGCAGCAGGAGCGCGGCAGGGCCAGCGGAGCGCGAAGGGGCCAGGACCCGGCCCGGAGCTCCGGGCTGGGGACGGGCTGGGGACGGGCTGGGCTGGGGATGGGCTGGGGACAGGCTGGACTGGGGACAGGCTGGGGACAGGCTGGGCTGGGGACGGGCTGGGGATGGGCTGGGGACAGGCTGGGGACGGGCTGGGCTGGGGATGGGCTGGGGACGGGCTGGGGACAGGCTGGGGACGGGCTGGGCTGGGGACGGGCTGGGCTGGGGACAGGCTGGGCACAGGCTGGACTGGGGACAGGCCGGGGACAGGCTGGGGACAGGCAGTGCCGGGCTCGGGGCCGGGCTCGGGGCAGTGCCGGGCTCAGTGCCGGGCTCAGGGCTGGGCTCGGGGCAGGGCCCGGGGCAGTGCCGGGCTCGGGGCAGTGCCGGGCTCGGGGCCGGGCTCGGGGCAGTGCCGGGCCCGGGGCAGTGCCGGGCTCGGGGCAGTGCCGGGCTCGGGGCAGTGCCGGGCTCGGGGCAGTGCCGGGCCCGGGGCAGTGCCGGGCTCGGGGCAGGGCCGGGCTCGGGGCAGTGCCGGGCTCGGGGCAGTGCCGGGCCCGGGGCAGTGCCGGGCTCGGGGCAGTGCCGGGCTCGGGGCAGTGCCGGGCTCGGGGCAGTGCCGGGCCCGGGGCAGTGCCGGGCTCGGGGCAGGGCCGGGCTCGGGGCAGGGCCGGGCTCGGGGCAGGGCCGGGCTCGGGGCAGGGCCGGGCTCGGGGCAGTGCCGGGCTCAGGGCCGGGCTCGGGGCAGGGCCCGGGGCAGTGCCGGGCTCGGGGCCGGGCTCGGGGCAGTGCCGGGCTCAGTGCCGGGCTCGGGGCAGTGCCGGGCTCGGGGCAGTGCCGGGCTCAGTGCCGGGCTCAGTGCCGGGCTCGGGGCCGGGCCCGGGGCAGTGCCGGGCTCGGGGCAGTGCCGGGCTCGGGGCAGTGCCGGGCTCAGTGCCGGGCTCGGGGCAGTGCCGGGCTCAGGGCCGGGCTCGGGGCAGTGCCGGGCTCGGGGCAGTGCCGGGCTCGGGGCAGTGCCGGGCTCGGGGCAGTGCCGGGCTCGGGGCAGGGCCCGGGGCAGGGCCCGGGGCAGTCCCGGGCTCTGCTGCCCTGCCCTCCGCTGGCCCCAGAGCCGACCAGCGCCAGCAGCAGTCGGACCCACGGCTGGGCAGCTCCGGGCGGGCTCCGATGCCACGCTCGGTACCGGGCCAGCCGGGGCTGGCGAAGGCTGGGATGTGCCCGGGGAGCGTCCCCAGCCGGGACAGCCCGGCCGTGTTTGCACTGCCCCGGCGCTCTCCGGGGCAGCGATCCCTGCACGCACATGGCAGCGGCAGGCTGCCGGCTCGGGGGACACACACCCGGGCCTCGGCACTCCTGTCCCGCAAGCAGTGACAGCACAGAGCACTAATGCCGGCCTAAATCCTCACGACGACCGGGTACTTCTTTGATTTTACACAGTCTCTTTCGAAGTGAAAATAGAGTTTTCCTGCTTTGAATTACCGTGGCTCCTTTTTGAGGCAGCACAAAACCTGGCACTATCCACAGGCAGCTTCTCGTTATTTGTAATTAAGAGATCCACCCATCAGGCTATGGATTTGCTCCGTCAATCTTTCCCTCCTCTTTTCAAGGAGGGATTTATTTTTCTCTGTCTTACATTTTTTAACTCAAAGAGATGAGTAAAAAACTTTGGCAAGTGTCCCTGCCTTGTCTTCTCCTGCCCTGTCAATGATTAGTGCAGAGATTTCCGATATTTCTGCTGTTTCAGTGCTGCCTCATCTAAGGAGAGCTCAGGAAATGCCCTCAGGGTTGTGAAGCACACGGGGTGCAGGACCCAGCAGGGCTGGTGTTGGAGTAGGTCCATGGCTCAGGGGAGATGGATCTGGACAGGGCTGGAGTGGCCTCTGGATCTGTCCCACCCACGCCAGAGGCAGCTGAGAGCTGGTGGCCTCCAAGCAGTGGGGTCTCAACTAAAATAAGGAAGTTTTCCACAGTGAGAGTGGGCACAGGGTACCCAGAGAAGCTGTGGCTGCCTCTGGATCCCTGGAAGTGTCCAAGGTCAGACTGGATGGGGCTTAGAGCAGCCTGGGCTAGTGGAAGGTGTCCTTCTCCGTGGCAGGAGGTGGGACTGGATGGGATTTGAGGTCTCTTCCAACCCAAACCATTCTGGGATTCTGTGAACTCCACTTTCTTACACCTTGTACTGAGATTTGCAATTAAGTCTCGGAGCCATAACATCCACTTGGGCCAGGGTTCCTGCTCTGATTTGTGGGGACAGTGTGGCTCTGTTTGAGTTTCCATCACCGCTCCTGCACAGCGAGACTGGCAGGGCTGCCCTGGGGTCTGCAGGGGGTCAGGGCTGATCCCACCTCACTCCAGCCTCGTGCGAGCGCCTGACCCACCCCAGGGTGCCCAGGAGCCTCCCCTACTCTGGAGCACCCTCTGGGGGGGCCGAGGGAGCTGGCGGTGCTGCGGGGATTGCTCAGGGATTGCTCAGTCAGTGCTGCTGAATCAGGGCTTGCTCAGCACAGGATGGGTTGCAGTCCCACAGGACACACACCCAGGGGCTGCATGGGCATGGGGAGAGGAGAAATGCCCCCAGCCAGCTCAGAGCAAGTCTGGAAATAATCTCAGTTAGTCTGTTCCCCAAAGAAAGGCAAAACAGACCCAAAATGTATCCAGCACGGGGCGGGAATTCTTATCCAGGTAATTTTCCTGTGCCTGGCTCAGCTTTCCCAGGCAGCAGAAACAAAAACGCCTCTGATCTTGCCCAGCCACAAGAAACTCCAGCAGCGCCGCAGTCTTGGTGGGGCTGGCATTCACCCCTGCAAACACTGCCAGGGCAGCTGCCCCCTGCTCCCATCCTCCCCAAGCCCCTTCGGCCACCAGCAGCCCACCCCACCCCTTCCTGCCGGCGGGGGAAGGGTTAAGCATTAATCCACGGCACTTACCTGGAGAGATCGGACCAGTTCCTTCTGCTGAAGGACATTCCTGCCGCCCGGGAGTTTCAGAGAGCCCCCAGAACTGAGCAGGCATCCAGGCCAAGATGCCGTGGGAGCCGCGGGGATCAGCGCTGCCCGGAGCCTCTGCTCCCCGAGAAGGGAGGGAGGGCGGGAGGGAGGAACTCCCTGCAAGGTTATTTCCCTGTGCACCTTTACCCTGCCTGCCTCCCGCTCCCACCAGCTGCATCACATGGTTCCTTATCTACCTGACACAGGCAGGGCTGTGATTTGTGTGCCAGCGGCGCGGGGCGAGAGCCGCCCTGCCCAGCAGTGCCACGCAAAACCAGAGCCCTCCTCGCTGCCAGGCTCCGGGCCGGGACCCGCGGCTCGGGCCATCCACGTCTCCCAGGGTTTCGGAGACAACTCCCTGCAGAGAACCTGTTCTACCAGCCACAATCCACCAGTCAACAACTCCTGCAGCCCGGCGGAGGAGGTGAATTACCCCGGGCCGAGTGGGAGGAGGTTGGCTCCCGGGGATCCAAAACAGTCATTAAAACACCTCCGGCTGGGCGCAGTCCAGCCCTTTCCAAAGAGCTTGGGAGGGTCCCCTGCTCCTTCCCACCCTTTCTAGACGTCTCGAATGGAGCTGTCAAGGTCTTCTCATTCTTGAGCTTTGCTGCAGCAATGATCACTCAGTCTTGGAGAGGCCTGGGTCATGGGGGTGTCCAATTTTTGTGTACTGGAGCTCTATGCCAGAGAGGACCTATGTGCCCAGCTTTATCGAGGACCTATGTGCCAGCTTTATCCCGCACCTGGACCCAGCCCATCAAACCCATCCCCTCCTCTGGCTGTGCCCACCCTTACGCAGGGCAGCACCTCCTGCCAAGGGCAGACGTGACGCCACGGGGTCACTGCCTTTAGTGGGGGAATGGGGGTTGTCTTAGGGGAGGATGGGGGGCCCCGGCACAGCAGAGCTGGGTCCCTGTCTGGATTTTCCTACAGCATGGCCACAACTCCAGTGCTCCCACTGCTCGGGCTGCCAGGCACTATTCCCTGCAGGAAGTTTCATCCAGGACCCCTTGAGTACAGCCACTGCTCCCAGTGAGACCCAGCCCTGCACCAGCCCGAGGAACTGGTTGTGAGGCTGGGCTGGCCCCGCATGCCTCCAGCCCACAGGGGTGTGCCATGACCTGAGCAACGATTTTAATCAAAGGCTCCTGATTAAAATCCCATTTCTAGGAGATAGCCCTGTCAAACGAGCTGCCTGCTTCAAGCAGGTCTCGCACTCTGCTCTTCTTTCTTCTTGCAGTAATCGCTCGTCTTTCAAGTGTTGTCATATATACAGAGAATTCAGTTAGTTGTGGCATAAGGTAAAAAAATTACTTAAATAACCTTGCAAGCATCCTGCTAATTGCTGACAGACTATATATAGCAGTCCAGCATCAGCAGCTCCTCTAGAGCAATAAAAACTCTGTGATTAATGCACAGCAAACACAGTGCTCACAAAACTCATTGCCAAAGGACAGCACTGGAGCACAGGACTTAGCGGGGTTTTCCAAAGGATTAGACTGAACGTGGCTGTGAAAGAACACCCCCAGCTAGGATCTACACAGCGAAGGAATATAAAACCTCCCAGTCTGCAATTCCTCTGGTTATTAAGTTGAAGAAATTCTAGATGGGCATTTAGTGCCTGGGGATTAGTCAGAGGATGAGCCTGGCTGACACTCGCCCCCTCGCTGACACTTGCCCCTTCCTGGGGCTTTATTTGCAGCTCAGGAACCTTTGGAGCTGAAGAGCGTTTCCTCTTTATTCAAGACCCCTCAGAGAGTTTCTCATCCATGGGTTTGCCCCGTTTCCCTCAAACCTAGGAAAATGGTCAGAGGAGAAAATATCCTTCAGCAAGAAGTTCCCAAGGGCTATTCCCCAGTGCTGGGAATCTCCTCCTTTATCTTGGATGGATCCTGCTGGGCTGTACAGTAACACAAAGCTTTGCTGCCATGGAGATCCTGTTTTCCCTGATGTTCCTCAAGTCTTTTCATGTCCACCATAACCCCAAATTTTCACCCCCAAGGAGGTAAAGCCAGCCAAGAGCCCCTCAGCTCATAATGAAGTAATGCTGGATTTTTCCCCTTTGTGTCACTTCATGCCCCTCTAAACCTCCTTTATCCCCAAATTCCAAGTGCTGCCAGATCTTTCTGAATGTCTGCATCATCAGTCTTCCCCTCTGCTGTGACAAAATCGCAGGAATTATCAGCAGTTTGTTATCTCACTGCTGTTTCCTCTCTGATGGTTGATTACTTAGCTCTGGACTTTCCCTCTGAACTGTGCTTGACCTAAAGGTCTTTTCTTCTGGAAACCCAGGGAAATGCTTGTCTCCCAGGTCACCCTTATCTATAGGCTCATTGATGCCTTCAGCAAACAAGTCACTTTGTCAGACCAGATTTTCCTTAACGAAGTTATTTAGGCCACCCTGAGCTCATCCTCAAGGCACAGCTCAAGCTGCAGGTCCTCAGAGCTGAGAGTGATGAAATCAGGCAGAGATGAATCTGTGAGGGAAGGGATGCCCCGAGAACCGATCTGATGTTTATCCAGACCCACTCCATTCTCCAGGCTGTCCCATCTGCTGTTCCAGACCCACAGGCCCAAGGGAAAGGCTCTGTGCTTGTGGCTGAGGGAGCAGAGCTGTAGGATGTGCTCTGAGCAGAAAAGCTCCAGGGCCAAGCCCTTCTCCCCTGCTCTGCCCAGGGGAGCTGCACCTACCCGAGGAGGAGCCCAGAGCTTTCCCTGGTGTGATCAGCAGAACTCATTAATACACTCTAAGGAGCTAGACCAGTTTCAACAGAGCTGGTTTTTCCCTTGGGAACAGTGTCCTGTGTCTCATCACAGTGTAGAGCCTGTTTCTTTGGCTACAGGGTGGTGGAGAGCTCCCAGTTTGCACAACTGTGTTGTAATTATGGCATTCCTCAGCTTCTCCTGGGACCCAGCTAGGAACCCTGCACTTCCATCCCTTGTGCTGGTCCCTCAGCCTCAGCCACGGCTCAGCTCCTCCCTATCTCCTGAGGCTCATCCCTGCTGCTCTGCCATGGTGGAGCAGCATTTTCTTCCCAGGCTTCCCTCCTGAACTGGAACATGGGGCTCCATGGCCAGGAAAAGAGGTTTTCCCTCTTGCTCAGCTCCATCCCAATGCTGCAGTGGTGCCACAGCTCCCAGAGGTCCCACCAGCATTTAAAAGCTCTGGGAGGAGCTGGAGGTCTCCATCCATTCCTGGGATGGTGCTCTGCAGGCCCTGGAAATGTCCAGGGCTCTCCTTCCCCCTAAAATGTATTCAGCTTTTGGAGAGATATGTGTGATGGTACAGACAGAACTCTGTAGAAGGGTCTGGAATTAGTGCTTGCTCAGAAACTGAACCAAGCCCAGTCACAGCCTTTCCTAGGAACAGAAATATTCCCAGGAAATGAATTGTCTATAGTCTGAACTGCCTGGCACCAGCTACCAGAGGGATTATTTTCCCTTAGAATTTAGCTTTTTATTAAAAAAAAAAAAAAAAAAAAAAAAAAAAAAAAAAGAAGAAGATCTTGCTTCAGAAATTCCACCATGGTGCCTCATTGTCCTTCAGGTTGCCATTCCATTCCCGGCAGACTGGCCTCCTCATCAGATGCCATCCCTGTGACACTGCAGATCTAACAATGGCAAAGGAGAGCCATCCCCCAGAAGTGACATCAGTGCAAACTTCTCAGGTGATGGACAGAACAGGCCCTGCTCACTACCAGCGGCTCTGTGACAACTGCACCCTCACAGCACAGACTGTGACAGAACCCCAGGCTGGATGGGCTGGAAGGGACCTCAGGGGATCAGCCAGTCCAACCCCTGCCCAGGCAGCGTCACCTGGAGCAGGGGACTCAGGGATCTCTCCAGGTGGGTTTGTCCCCTTAGAGGGACACTCCAGGCCCTCCTTGGGCAGCTGTTCCAGTGCTCTGCACCCTCCAGGGAATGAAGTTCTTCCATTGCTCCTTGCTTGTCCTGTCCCTGGGCACCCCTAAATTGGTTGTGATTCCTGAGGAGTCTGTGAGCAGTGAGGGACAGGGCTCAGGCCCAGCAAGGGCAGCTGGACAAGAGGGAGGCTGGAGGGATGCTCCAGGAGGGGACACACAGGACCAGCTGTGACAAAGCAGGGGTGACAGGAGGTTGTGCCATGGGGTCTGATCCTGCACCCAGAGCCCACAGAGGTCCCAGGGTGATGTTTCACCTTCACCTCAGGGACTGCAGCCTGTGCCAGCCCTGTGCAGGGCACACCTGCAGAGGCCATGGAATAAACTTCACTCCCTTCCCATCACCACTGACCTTTCTCCCATCCTTCCTTTGCAGCACCAGCCTCCAGCTAAGCTGCAAATATTCAGGGAAATATTTGGGCACATTTCAGGTGTCTCTGAACATGACTGGTCAGCAGGGAAGTCACACAGCCCCTGTGTAACTTAGAAGGGACCATGTTACAACCAGCAAGAAAGGATGTTTTCAGAAGTCCATACTGTCTTGATTATATTTTTTTTCCTTCTGTCCAATTTAATTTGAAATTTGTGTAATTTTAAGATTCTAGTCCTTTGCTTTGATTTCTTTCATTCTAGGCTGCAATGGAGAAAAGTGCAGGACAGTGTGGGCTGGGCTCTGCTCCTCTTTGGAGGAGACAGGGCTGACCTCCAGTTCCTCTAGAAAGAGACACCAATGAGTCCTCCAGCATCAGTCTCTCTCCCTGAGAACAGCCTTGTGAACTCCCCCATTTGGGCTGAATTTTCAGTAAAAATGTACTGGAGGGTTCCTTTCCAGTTCAGTGAGCAGAAACTGAGGTTGTTATCACCTGGGAGGGAAACAACCATGGCACTGCAGAGCTGTGGGCTGAGGGAAGGCAGCTGCATCCCTCCATGAAAGGCTTGGCCTTCCCCTTTGCCATGGGGAGCACTGGGATCCAGCTGGCCCAGGGCCACAGGAGCAGCTCCAGAGGATGGAGAGGAAGACTTGGATCAGTCCCTGGTCCAACCAGGAGATCTCAGAGCTGACTGTCCCATCTTCCCCTGGAGATTCAGTCCCACTAAAAGAGTTTTTTTTCCCCGCACTTTTTCTGTGCTCCTAATAGAACTGAAATCTGTAGAACTTTGTTTTCCCGTGGCAGTCAGTGTGGTTTTCCACCAGAGAGGGAGGAAAATGGGATCCATTGACTGGAGAGCATTATACCCTGAAAAAGTAGGGAATCTTGTAGAGGGCAAAGTTTTGGGGATGGGTTTTTCTCTCCCAACTCAATCTAAACCACAAGGTGCCCTCTTGTACAAAGCCATCTGTAGCCCATGACAAGGGCGTGTGGGCCCTGGGACCTCACTGAGCACACTTGGCTGCCTTTGTGGCTGCAGATTCACCTTGGGGAGCCCCTACGTTTGGCTCTGCAGCAGTTTTGGGTGAGCAGGATCTGAGGGCAGGCTGGGCACAGGGACAGGCTGGGTACAGACATGGGGACAGCCACAGGGACAGTGCCCAGCATTGACCAGGGCCTGGTGCACAGCAGCCAGCACCCCTATGGCCTTTCATGTCCCTTCCATTCCTTCCCAACCCTGCAAACTCCACCCCTGTTTTTTAATTACTCAATTAGCATAATTGTATTAAGCTCAGAGAACTGTACTCAGCCCCTGCTGTGCCGTTTTCTGCTTCTGTTCCAGGCTTGAAGAAGGCTTTGTTTCCATGAAACCTTTCTTGCATTTTCCAGCTCTACCAGTTGGTCAGGTCACAGTTATTAACTCTCCCTGCACATCTTTCTTCCTCTGCCAGGACCCGTGTGAGTTCCCTCTGGGGATTCCTGGAGACATCCCAGGATCTCAGACCTCGGCACTGCTCCCACCTGGGCCCTGAGCTCGGAGGGGTGAGCTGCTAGCCAAAACCTTCTGCCTCCAGGGTGGGCAGGCTGGGCCATGGCAGACCCTGGGGTCTCACCATGCACCCCTGGGAGCTGATTCATCAGTGTTGGCCATGACAGAGACACTTCCCAGGGCTGGGCCTGCCTGGAACCTGTCCTGGGGTGCCTGGGATGAGGATGAAGGAGTCCTGACACCCTGCTAGGCTGCAGCTGCTTGGCCAAATTAAGCTTGAAAAGATAAAAAATGGGCAGGAAAGGCTCTGTGTGCCATGCAACTGCTCCAGTCCTGCAGGAGGATGCTGAGGGGGGGGAAGGGTCAGGTGGAAGAACAAGGACTGAGTATCCCAAAGACTGAGCCAAAGGAGCAGAATTTCCAGTGGCAGCCTCCTCTGATCCATTCCTGATTTGGGGAAGAGTTTGCATATGAGTTTTGAATCCTCCATGAAGGAGCTGCAGGGTGCTGTGGCAGCCTTACTGCTGGTGGCTGGGTGAGAGAAGTGTCCCCAGTAGTGTCCCCCCTCACCCTCTGTGCCCAGGGACAGTGAGCAGCTTGGCTCCGGATCCCTGAATTGGCCAAAGGAAGGGATGTGATGCCAGAGGCATTCAGCTGTCCTGGAGACAAACCCAAACCCACCTCCCAACGCCGCTCCCTCACTCCCACTGCCATCCATGAGCCCGCTGTGGGAAGTCCTGCAGGAGCCATCTACATGGGGCCATCCTTTGCCATCCCTTTCTTTGGGAATGCAGTGCTTTCCTGGGAAGGCTGTCTCTCTTGGAGCCCGCACAGTTTTTGATGCCATTTCCTTCCAGCCCTGTCTGGGACCTGCCCTTTGCTCCCAGTTTATGGCATTTTCTGCACTTTACAGGCTCACTCCAAAGGGATGGGGGTGCTGCAACACACCCCGGTGTGGTGTGGGCTTGAATCTGTGGATGCTGCAATTCCTCTGGATACCATGGGAACACAGACAAGGCACTGCTGTGTGGGCTGAGCATCTCCTGCATTGCCCCCAGCCAGGAGACTCCAGTAGTTTGAATTCTCGCTAATTCACCCCTCCAGGCCTGCTCCAAAATGAGCTGACACGTTCCCAGCTGCTTTCAGTGACCAGCTGCAGTTTGGGGGGCTGTGACACAGAAATGGTTGGGCTGAGGGGAAGCACGGGACGTTTGGCCTGAAATATGGTTTCATCTCTGGAATTAAGCCTCGAAATGGGGCTGCCCAATTGCCACAGCTCCAGTGCTTGTGGTGGGCAGCTGCTGGGGAGTTGATGTCTGGAGCTCTGAAGGCTTTTCCAAACCCAGAGGAGAAGTGGGGATGGAGAACAGGCAGCTCTATTCCCCCAGCCTGGCGCCTGGGCAGCTGCTGCAGCCCTGAGGCCCAGCAGGGGTGGCCCTGAACGGGGCTGGGGGGCTCAGCAGAGCTGGTGGGAGCTGAGGAGCAGCCTGGGCTGGAAGGGACGAGCCCGAAGCTCAGTGAGCCCAGGGTGTGGTGTCCAAGTGCCAGCATGGGGACACTGCAGGGTGACCTGGCCCTGGCCCGAGTTCCCCAGTGAGGAGCCCACGCAGCCTCGGCCCAGGACAGTCCTTTAATGCACGTCTGGCTGCACAGGGACATCTCAGGGTGCCACATCTCAGCTGAGCCTGGGCACGGGGCACTGGGGGAGCAGCTGCTGCCTCTGGGGTGTCTCTGCAGGGCTGGGAGGGGGTGGGTACCAGTGGCCCTTGGGGACAGCATGGCCTGTGCAGCTGATGGATGGGGGATGCTGTGCAGGAGCAGGGCTGAGGGCACTGCTGGAAGGGAAAAGCTCAGGTCTCCTTTCCACACCGTTGTCCTTGTGCTTCAGCTCAGTGGGAATTCAGGGAAGGGCACAGAGGGACAGGGGAGCAGTGAGGGCAGGCTGGCAGCAGGGATGGGGACGGTCTTCTTCGCAGTGCTCCTGTGGGAAAGAAACAGCAGAGGGGTGGCTTTGGCTGCAGGTGGTGCCAGCAATGCCTACGGGATGAGGGTGGCACAGGCAGCATGCCCAAAGGGGAGCACCCAGGAGAAGAGGAGAGGGGCTGGCAGGGAGGTGTGGGACAGACACGCAGCCCGGTGTGGGGTGGCACATGGGGACGGGTTGCCTTTTTCTGTAGGGAGTGGGGACATTTCTGTGTCTCCCCAAGCACAGCCCAGGAGGCTGAGGGAGCACAGGGGGATCAGGACCTGGCCCTACCTCTCACTGCCCCGTGGGGGACTTGGCAGCGTCGAACATCTTCTTCCTCCCCTCCATGCCCGACATGGCTTCCACGTTCTTGCGCCAGTCACCCACTTCCACAGGGCGTTCCTGCCGAGGGACAGGGCTGGGGATGAGGGTCTGGCAGCCCTGCCCCGTCCCTCCCCTGCACAGAGCCCTCAGCTGGGAGACAGCTGCCCTAGCAAACTCCCTGTCTCTCTGCCATGTGTCCCTGCACAAGGAGCTGGCTGGGGAAGTAGCAAACAGCGGCCCGATCTCCACAGGGAAGTTTGGATCCATGTGGATACTTCCCTCCTCAAAGCCTGCGTTCATGCACCAGAAGGCTCAATAATCCCAGAAGGATTTCTTTAGGAGGAAGAAAGCATGTGGGACTTTGGGTTTACACCAGCACAGTGGGGCAAATGTTTTTGCTGAAATAAAAACACTTCCTGCATTGCCCTCCCACCTCCACCTTCTCTGAGCCTTTGACGGGGACTGGGATTGTTGGTGTGACAGTGGGAGCCTGGCAAACACTTCCAGAGCAGAAGGGCAGGTGACATCAACTCTGGGCAGGTGACAGCAGCTCTGGGAGCTCAGGTGTCTGCTCTGCCAACCCCCAGCATTCATAGATTACAAGCTGAGCCTCAACACTGTCTCACCACATCCAGAACAAACCCAGACCTGTTCTCCACCTGGTGCTCAGGGCTGTAAGCACAGTTTTCTGTCCAAAGGGCTGGAAAAATGCTATACCACAACAGCTGAAAATTGAGATTCTCATCCAATTCTGCTCATCCAATTCTCATTCAATCTGCTGAGCTGGAATAAGCTGGTGAAACCCCTCTGGGGAGAGGGGATTCCCAGCTGTGCCTGGGGATGAGGCACAGCCCCTGGTGCTGGGGCACCTGCACAGCCCAGGCAGGTTTGGGCGTTGCTGGCATTGAGAGTTTTCCTTCTCACACCTCTGCCAGGCTGGTGGGAACTGGGTTATTTATCTCAGGCCAAGTGCTGGGCTGCTCTGTTTTGTCTAATCTGGGTCTGGGAGTCCCCTGGGAGATTTCTGAGTGTGATTATGCCCGACAGGAGCTCTTGTGGCTCTCTACAAGATCAAAGATCAGACTCTGCATGTGCAGCTCAGCCACGGTGCCGAGGGGGCCCAGGTGAGACACCCCCACACACTCTGGGACTGAAGAGCACCATGGACACAGCCCTGAATCTCACATGTTACCATCCACCAGTTGCCTGGCCCAGTCAGACTGGTCCTACGTGGTCCCACAAGATCCCACAACAGGAATGGCCTCACAAGGCTCTTTCCAAGGCTGACAAGGGGTGAACACAGGGTGCCCTGGAAAAGGGCAAGGGCACTCCGAGGAAGTGTGTCCATCTCCAGTCTCCAGAGGAGTCACCCACCTTCTCCGTGTCCTCCTTCTTGACAGACTTCAGGTTGGCCCTGAGATCCATGGACACCTTGTGCTTGGAGCCCAGCAGAGCCCTGAGCATGGCATCAGCCGAGACACGAACCCGGCGCAAGGGAGGGCGCTTGAACTTCCCTCGGAGATCAAGAACTTTGATTTTCAGATCTTTAATCTGCAAGGGCAGGGGAGGAGCAGGAGTGGGAGGTCACTGCTTGGCTGCCTTGCACAAAGAGCCCCTGTGGGAAGCAGTAGGCTCTGCCAGCACCGAGCCCCAGAGGGATCTGCACCTCTCCTGCAGCACCACCCTCACCAAGGCTCTGCCCATCCAGGCTCAAAGCTGGGCCATGGGCTGGGCCCAGCCTGCTCAGGCAGCAGCTGTACCACAAGAAGCTCTCAGACCCACAGGGGTGACCAGGAGAGTGAGAAACCTCTCTGTGGACCCTGAGGACAGTTGGGATTCCCTTGGGCAGGTATGAGCTTTGCTCTGAGTAGTGCCTTGCAGAGCAAACACCAGCCCTGAGAAAACCCTGGTGCCTGTCCCACATCCCAGCTCAGCCTGGTCCATGACACATCCCCATCCAGGCCAGAGCTGCCACTGGGAGGGAGTTTCCAGAAGGAATCAGCCTGTCCTCCCTCCTACCTCCCGGGTGTTATGGTTGCATTTCGCTTCAATGTCATATCTCTCCTCATCCACAATTTCCACCTTCTCGTGCAGCTCCCTGCACAGGTCCTGGGGGCCAAGAAAACAGGAGAGCAGTGAGCGAGGCCCCTCATGCTCCCAAGGAGCTCACTCCACCCTCAGCCTGAGGAATACCTGGAGCTGGCTCAAGGACAGCCCGCTGGTGCGCAGTGGAGTGACCCGCTCAGACAGGTACCTCTCCTTCTCTGCCTGCTTGTCCACAATCTCCTGATCCCACTCCTCCTTGGCTTTGGCCAGCATCAGACTCTGTGAGCACAAGGAAATGGCAGAAGTGGGAATGGAACAGGCCCCTGTTTCCCCTGAGCCCTCACAAACCGTCTCTAGGATGGGGCAGTCCCGTGTGCCACCCCCTCGCTGTGTCCCCAAACACACATCAAAGCCTCCCCACGGCTGGGTGGGGCAGGGGGGCCGGGCACGGGGCTGACCTTGGCTCTGCTGGGGCAGGGAATGTTTATCCCAAGCCAGAGCCCGGGGAGCTCCCAGGCTTGTGCTGCAGCACAAATGGGCTGAGGCTTCAGAGCTGAAGGTGTGGGGGTCTCTCCCCACCTCAGTGAAGAGGAGGTTTGTTTGGACCACAAATCCCACATGAGTGAGAAGAGCAAGGTGGGGTGGGAGCTGCTCCCCACAGCCCATCCTTGAGCTTCCCTCATCCCTCTCCCACCGACCACGCGCTGCAACCCGGCTCCTTTCCCCCAGCAAGACAAACCCCAGGGAGTTTCCAGCCCTCGGGACTCACCTTCAACAAGAGTTTGCGTGAGGCTGTGATCTTGGATTTTCTCTAGGGGAAAGGGGAGGGAAGGAAAACACCCTTTGAAAACAAACGCACAGCAAACACGGAGCAGCACCAGGGTCTCTCCCAAAGGGAAAGGCACTTACCTCCCTGCCGGCAGGGGAGCAGCCAGAGAGGAGCAGAAAAAACAAGAGAAGAGAACAGGGCATCAAGGAATGAGGGTAAAAAAGAGGGGACAGTCAAGGAATGCATCTCGTGTGGTTGCAGTTGGTTCCTTATTTCTGTATCTCACAGCTGCCACCAACACATGAACCAGGTCTGAGGTGAAGGTGCCCTCTGGAAATGCAGTGGGAGCTCAGGGCCACAGCTAAGAAAGCCAAAATGTCACTCAGGTGTGACAGGTGAGCTGGCACTGTGCCCATCGTGCCAACCCCAGCTCAGTCCCTGTGGTTCAGACACCCTCATTCCCCCACTCCCACTTCAGCTGGGTCGGGATGCTTGGATCCTGCTCAGGTTCACAGGGTTGGGACATCTCCAGGTCGCTGCTCCAGGAAAGCTTTACAGGGAGTTCCTCCCTTCTCTGCCCACCAGGGAATGCGTTGTATTTGTGCAATGCGCTACAGAGAGCCTCACGGCAAATCCAGAGGTGCTGCCCCCCTCTTAAATCTGCATTTTGGGATCCAGGAAAGCCCCGAGGTTTGAACTGGGAGACTGAAAGGGCAAACAATTTCCATTTAAAGACAGCTTTTGCGAGAGGTCTGGGGCAGGGCAGGGTCTCCCAGCTGATCCTCCCCAAAGGGACAAGCTCAGCGGAGCGAGGCTTTCTGGGGTGCGAGGGGACCGCAGCTACTCACGGCTCTGGCATCGCGGCGTGTGCTGTTCCCTGCCAAAGAGAGGGAAGGCGGCTGAAGCAAAGGTGCGAATCCAGCGGCAGCCGGCAGCGAGGGAGCGATGCCCAGGTGCGGTGCTGCCCCGCGCTGCCGGCGGAGGGAAGCGGCTGCGCCGGCTCCATCCCCGGCGGAGCACGGGGCGAGCCCCGGGCTCCGGGAGAACCTGCCCGCGCCTCGGGCCAGCGGCAGCGTGCCGCCAGCCGGCCCTGCAGGGCTCCCCGGGGCTTTTCCCAAGCTCCGAGCTGCTCCCCTGCCGGCTGCGCCTCCCGCCCCAGCTCGGGCCAAGGGATGGAGAATGGAAATCTCAGGAGAAATGGGGGTGCCTCGGGGGCTCCCCCACCGTGCCGGCTCAGGGGGTCCTGTCCTGCAGCTCCTGTGGGCAACGGCAGGGATGGGAGAGCCAAAACCCTTCCGGGGATGGAGCAACAACTCTGCTCTGGAGCCGGGCTGAGAGGGCTAGGGGTGCCCAGTCTGGAGAAAAGAAGGATCTGGGGAGACCTCAGAGCCCCTTCCAGTGCCTAAAGGGGCTCCAGAAGAGCTGGAGAGGAATTCTGGGACAAGGGATGAAGGAACGGGACAAGGGGAATGGCTTCCCACTGCTGGAGAGCATGGTTAGATGGGATATTGGGAGGAGATCCTTGGCTGTGAGACCCTGGCACAGGTTGCCCAGAGAAGTTGTGGTTGCCCCATCCCTGGAAGTGTCCAAGGCCAGACAGAGCTTGGAGCAGCCTGGGATAGCAGAAGGTGTCCCTGCCATGGCAGGGTGGGGCTGCCTGGTCTTTAAGATCCCTCCCAACCCAAACCATTCTGGGATTCTCTAAGAGCCCACGGCTGAGCAGGTTCCTTCAGCAGTCACATTCCAGGTGCCACACTCAGGGTTTCCTATTTACCAATTGCCTGGTGATCCCAAGCCCTGGCAGCTGCTCCAGCACATGCTGCTCCCCCGGCCCTGCTCTGACCCCACTGTCCCTTCCTGTGCTGAGCAGCTGGGGCATCCTGTAAGCTCAAGAAGCAGAAAAATGTGGGGGGAAATAGCAATCCTTTTAATTTTTTTTCCTTAAACAGCATTTTCCATGTGTGGGTTTAGTCCTTTTCTTTGGGAGTGAAATGTACAAGCTGGGATTTTTGCATCCCACAATATTTGGAAACTGTTTTAGACCCCAAGGATTCATGCTGGGGAAATGAAAAGCGGGTCTCAAAACAGCTGCTCACAGGTTGGTGTGGAGCCTGTGCCAAGCAAATCTCAGGGCACTTCCTGGCTCTGTCCCCTCATTCCGGTTCCCTCCCCATGTCCCCACAGCTCAGCCAGAGAAATGTCCTGAATAAATGAAGTTTGGAGGATTGGGGTGGAGGGGGGGTGGAATTCCAGCAGGAATAATCTTCCCCAGAGCCCCCCAATGTGGATCTCTGGATTTACAAGAAACAAATCCCAAGAACGGGAATTTCTTTGTCCTCAAACCACATTAGACAGATTCTGTTTCCTGCCTTTGTAGAGGTTTTTGGTGCTGTGACAAACATCCCTGGTGCCTTGATCAGGCTGGGTCCCAGCTGCTGCCCCCAAGTTTATTTTAGGGATGGCAGAGGAGCCTTTCTTTCCCTGGAACTGCGAGGGCTGGGAGCAGCCTCTCAGTGTTTCCATTGTTCCCTGCTGGAGCAGAGCCCAGCATTCCTTGGGGTGGGATCCACACCACACCTCGAGCTCACGACCTCTACCAAGGTCAGTCACATTTTCGGGCCAAATGGTCCTAAATTGGCTTCCCAAACAACTGCAGGGACTCGGCTGTGCCAGTGAGACATCCCCAGCAATCCCCAGTGCCAGGACTTTTTGACTCCAGCTGGATCTGGAGCATCCATGAGAGGCTTTGCTCCCTGATGGGGACAAGAGGATCTAGGCAAGCTAATTCTGCACTATTTGCACTGCCCCAGCTGTGAAAAGCTAATAAAGCTTATTGAACCACTGGATCACGGTAATCCTTAAAAGAAATAATCTCATTAAGCCAAACACAGTCAATCCTGACATCCTCCCCAATCCCAGGAGGCTGGAGACAAACCACAAACACTCTCCCAGCTACCAGGACTCCACACTCTGTTCCCACCCCGAACCTCCCACCTGTGAGCCAGGCTGGAACACCCGGGCAGTGCTCCCCAAACAGTCCTGTTTGCCAGGGTTTGGGAAAAAACAGGCAAATATCAGCTCAAAGTCTTTGTCCCCATTGCAGCCTCATCAATCCTCTCTCCAAGAGCCGAGGAAATATCTGATCCACCTCAGAGAAGGGGAGAAATTCAGGCAGATTCTTGTGCTGGGGATTCGTCTCTGTCACGTGCTAGTGCCAGGGGTCTCGTGCCCATCTCAGCACCAGCACACCCGGAGGGGAACAGGGGCAGTGGCAGTGCCTTACCTGGTGTGCAGGAGGGAGGTGACGCCTGGCCTGGGACAGCCGCGCTCTGCCGGGGCTGGGGCTGAGCGGGGGTATTGAATCCCAGCCCTGCCTGCAAGTGGTCGGTAAAAATAGCACAAATCCCCTCCTCTGCAGGCATCTGCTGCAAGCCCCGGCAGTGCTGGGACTGCTGCTCACACCTGGGGCCCTGCCTGGAACACAGGGACACACACGGGTCACCCATGTGTCACTGCACTTGTGTCTCAGGGCACCCACAAGCCCCCTTTGGTTCAGAGAATTCCAGGGCTGTTTGCATGCAAATCATCCCAGGCTGGCTTGGGTGGGAAGAGACTTTAAAAATCATCCAGTCCCAGCCCAGCCATGGCAGGGACACTTTCTACTATGCCAGGTTGCTCCATGCCCTGTCCAACATGGCCTTGGACACTTCCAGGGATGGGGCAGTCCTGTGCATCCTGGGCACCCTGTGCCAGGCCTCACCACTTACACAGGAAAGGATTTCTCCCCATTATCCCATCTAACCCTGCCCTCTGGCAATGGGAAGCCATTCTCCTTGTCCTGTCCCTCCAGGCTCTCGTCCAGTCCCTCCCCAGCTCTCCTGGAGTCCCTTTGGGCACTGGAATGTCCCCAGCTCAGACAGCTCCTGCTCGCATGGGGGGTGTTGGGGACACACAGACAGGCCCAGGCTGACCAGAGCTGCTGATGCCGTGGGGATGGGCTGGATCCTCCTGGCACCTCTGCCTTGTGTCCGTCCGCTGTGACAGAGCTCCAGAGATGCTGGAAAAGGCAGGGCAGGGGGTGTGCACAGCCTGGAGCTGCTGCCGTGCTGAGGCCTGCACGGTGAGGCACACACATGACAGGGCTGTGTCAAGAGGGCTCCTGGCAGCCACCAGAGCCACCAGAGCAGGCCAGGGAACCTCAGCAGGCCAGGCTGCACGGCTGAGGGGTGATGGTGTAAACCAGCAAAGTGGGCTCACAGCTCAGGCCAGGCAGGGTGGGGACCAAGGAGGGCACAGTCCCCTCCCTAAGGAGAAGGAGCAGCCCCACTCCCACAGCACTGCAGCTTGGCATGCTCAACAACTCCCAGTCCCTCACACGCTCTGAGATTTTCCCCATAAAAAGCAGGGGAAAAGCTGTTGCTTGTCCCCACTGCTCCCCACAAAGCCCTTTGCCCAGTGTCCCTTTGCATGACAAGGACTGCAGGGCAGGCAACACCTGTTCCCCGGGGTATTTTTAGGGACAAATTTAGGAGCAAACAATTCTCAACGTGGGGCCCAGCAGGGACAATGCATGGCATGTTAATCCTGGGGCTTTTATGGCCAGGAGGGACACACGGCTGCAGGAGTGGGGCAGCCCCCATGGTGGGGAGCACAGACAGCCACCGCACTGCAGAACCTTCCTGGCTCCTTTCCCCTCCCTGGACACCAGCAGGAGCTGCTGGCAGGTCGGTGACAGCAGCAATGGCAGTGGCAGTGTGAATGGCACCAAGCAGGGAGAGCCCCCTGCATGCAGCCCAGCCCTGCAAGGAGCCTTCCCTGGCTCCGAGCGCCAGCGCAGAGGATCTGCTGTCCCTTCCGAGCCGGAGGAGGAGGCTTTAGCCAGCCCCGTCAGACCTTTATAAGGAAAAGCCCCCTCGGGGCCAGGCCTCCAGCATCTTTCCTCCCGGATGCCTTGGAATTGTTTTCGGAGCACAGAGGAGCCAAAATTAGCCTGTGACAACGGCGCTGCATTCCCGCAGCTGCGGGGATGCGGCGGGGGCTGCTTCGGATGCCATCTGCTCCAGTCTCAGGTTTCATCCTCTGCTGGGACCCGGAGTGAGGAGGAGGAAAGGGCAGGAGAGGCATGGGGCAATGGGACCCCTAGATTTGGGGTTTTCCGTGGCTTTCAAAGCCCCAGCTCTGCCATGGGAGCTGCATAGAGGGACTGGCAGGGCATCGAGATGTCCCATCCCTCCTCCCCAGCTGACGCAGAGGGGACGTTCTGAGTCCCATCCCCATCCCTGGCTCACAGACCACAAGGAGCTGCCTCCAGGTGAGGGGTTGTTTTATCAAGTGCCACCTGAGCCTTGGGCACCGCTCTGAGCTGGTGGGGTGGGAAGGATCAGGCTGGAAATCTATGGAGTAGAGCAGTGCTGAGAGCAAATTCAGAGCAAAATAATAAGAATATATCTAGGATTGGCTTTGTTGGTCAGAGCTGGGTGCTGATAACACCCAGGTCATGGGTCTGATTCCCATTCACTTTAGAATTGGACTCAGGGTCCCTCCCAACTCAGACTATTCCATGACTCTGTGATTTGTCCATGTGCTGCTGCTGGTGCTCCTACAAATCAAATATCCCCCTGTTACTGGGAGCCACTGGTTGAAGGGAAGCATTCCCCATGGGCTGCTACCATGGGGATGGATGCCAACAGCAAATTCTCAGAGAGCTGTATGAGGAGTTCAGACCCAGCCAGGAGCAGGTCCCCAGGGACAGCTGCTTGTCCCTGAATGTCCCTGGGGTCTACAGGTCACCTGTGTTTAGTCTCTTACAAGTGGACCCTCTGGCATGTGTTTAGAGGGATGGGGCATTTCCCCCTCTGGACCATCCAAGTCCCTGGAGGGTGTTGATGCATCAGCCCCATGTCCATGGCAGAGGCTGCCAGAGCTGCCCAATGGTCCCTGGCTCCTCAAGGTCTTGGGATTCCAAATGCAAAGGTACCTGACTCCTGTAGCAGTTCAGCTGCCCCACATGAAGCCAATCTCCCTGAAGAAATGGACTTGAAGCAATGCTGGAGAGATCTCTTCCCCTCCTCTAGAACCCTCCTGTGAGAAGATTATTCTCCTGCACGGTGTGGGTGGAGGGAGGCAGAGATCTCTGAAGCTTGCTCTTGGGGAGAGAGGTTTATTCAAAGATTCAGGAATGCCCAAGCCTCGTGCTCTCAGGTGTAGCACGTGGCTGGGTCTCAGAGGGTGGGGAGGGGAGGGAGAAACGGAGGGTTTAGGAGAGGGGAAGCCCCAGGAGGGGAGGAAGTCCAAGAGAGGGAGTAAGAGAGGAGGAGAGGGCCAAGAGACCGCATGGCCCCTCGGAGCCCCCTTTTCAGGGGCTCCCAGGTGGGCTGGGACAAGGCATGGGCCAATGGGGTTACAGACTCCGATGCTTCAGGGGCAGGTACAGGGGTGTGGGATGAGCCACAATCTTTTGTGGGGTAGGATGGAACAGTCCATTTCACTCCAGGATTCATCCAAGGGTAGAAGTGACATTCGGCTAGCTAAGATAACAATCATATCTATCTATCCTCTGCAACACCCTCCCACCCATGCTCTCCTCGCTCTCTCCCAAACACCATCCTCGTTCCATCAACCCCAATGGAATTAAAGCCAGCAGCTCCCAGAGCATCCAGGACAGACTTAGAAGTGACAGCTGAGACTCTGGTGTCCTTTGGCACTCAATCTCACTGCCATGCTCAGAGTCCAGACTGGGGGGTGACAGGAGACCCCCAGCTGCACCAGGCCTGTCACAGGCCTGGGACAGATGATGCCCCACAGACTCACCACGGTGTGGGAGAAGGTTTTCCTTGTGTGGGACTGCTCAGGGACCAGGGAACAGCGAGGTCACCCCCTAAGCCAGGTGATTGCAAGGCTGCAGGGTCAGGTGGAAGTGAAGTGGTGAAGGGCCATGGGACTTGTCCTGAGGAATGGTCCCCCGTGCTGTTTCTCCTGCAGACCATCCAGCAGCTCTCACCCCTCCTGAGCTGCCAGAGGAACCCAGCCAGTCCCACCTGCTCTGTGGATTGGTGGCAGTGCAGTGGAAGCTCCTGGGATGCTTCTCTACGAGCCGATGCCTTCTGCAGCCCTGGGGTGAATTTCCTCACCCTGCTGCATCTGTGAACAAGTTCCACTAAACCTGAGGGATGCCCCGAGATGGAAAGGGGGCCAGAATTTGGATAATCATCACAGCCCAGCCTGGGATAATCAGCACAGCCCTAGGCCAGACCCCAGATATTCCCCAGGGGCTGAGAGACCTCTCCCAGCTCATCTGCCCCACTGATCTTCACCCCATTGCATCAGCCCCACCAGGGCACCACCATTTCCCACTGCTGGCAGGGCAGAGGCTTCTCATCCCTCTGGGATGTCCTGCTCCATGTCCTGCTCCTTCAGCCACAGCCCCATTCTGGGAACCCCAAACTCCAGAGACCCCCTTGGGCCTGGTGCAGCTCAGGAGGGTGCCCGTGCCAGCCCCTCCATCCGTGGGCACAGGACTCACCCTCCCCACTTGGGTACAGAGAGCAAATCCATTGGAAGCAGCTCTGGGGCTGGATGCCAAAGCAGGACAATTATTCCAAAGTGCAAGAAACACCTCCCACTTCTAGAAGTATCATGGCCAGTTTGTTTTTCTCTGCTTGAATACTTTGGGGAGGTCTGAAATGTTTGCAGAAGAAGGTGCCAAAGTTAAGGGCCCCCAAAAGACAAGGGGCCCTTTAGGACCAGCATAGGCTCCTGCCTCATGCCTCTGGCACATGGAAAAGGCTTTATTAAATAAGGAGGAATTCCCTGCTTTGGGATAGTGGAAAGACATTATTGAAATGAAGCTACCCACTGAAGACTTTAAGCTTTCAATGGCTTTGCCAGTGACACATGAAAAAACCTTCCCAGAGCTGATCCTCTGGGCTCTTTGCACCAGGAGGGGGATTTGGGCTGTTCTGTGCCAGGGGCAGCCATGGCTCAGCAGCGACATCAGTTTGAGTATCACAAAGTCCAGGCTGGTTTCCAGCCTAAGGCAAAATATTCTATATAAGCAAAAAGAGACTATTCCAAATAATCCAACATTTCTGGCCCAGGCAGGGACCCTGACAGAGTTTTTGGACATTTTCAGAGTATTTTCAGATTTTTTTACATCTGTCTATGTGACACATCTCAGTATCCACTTTGGGCTGGGCTGGGCCACCCCCACTCCCAGAGCCACTCAGTGGCTCCTGCCTGGGGACAGTGGGGGACAAACGGGTGCTGGCACGTGCTGGTTGTTCCTCCTGCAGCTCCAGCAATGTCTGGGCCCTCATTTTGTTGCTTCCTGGTGAGTCCCTGCTGGTTTCCTGGGCTCCCACAACCTCAGCTGTACTGCTGGGGAATGTCACAGCCACAGATCTGAACTCCCCAGGACACCGAGTCCAAGCCACTGCAGCAGGACCCTGTGGCTGGGGAATGAATGTGTAATCCCTGCAACCCCTGCCCCAACCCCCACAGCAGCCCAGGACCTGTGGAACAAGGACAGTTATTTCCTCCAGTGCAGGAGGATTCAGTGGAGATGGCCAAGCTCCCCACAGAAGTGCTGGGGACATCTCAGCCTCTGCTCCCTGCAGCATGGACACACAGACATAGAAGAGCTCTGGGCAGGTGGCATGTCCCAAACCAAAATCCAGTGATTTAGGAATTGTAATTAAGGATGGCAAAGAAGTAAATCATTTTAGGAACATCTGAAGGAAGTTGAAGATTGACCTAAAGCCAAAAAGCAGAATGCTACTTGCTACAGCTGGGATTTGTTTTTCATTTTTATCTAAAGATGAACCACCCACAAGCTCAGAGATGATCCCAAGAAAAGCAGGGCAGTGCCAGGCTCTCCGTGGGGCACCTGGTGATGGAGGAGGTCCCATGTGACAAAAGCATTGGCACCACCAGGCTGCACCTCCCTGTCTCAGCACTGTGACCCCACTGTCCTCCCGGGGCATCCTGTCCAGCCAGCCCCAAACTGATGCCAAAGCCAGAGCTGGGAAGTCATCAGGTGAAAAAAACTCCTGTCCTCTGCACCCACTGCACCCTCGTGGTGCTGCAGGGAGGGTGCCAGTCCCTGTGGGTGCTGGCAGAGCCCCTGCCCACGATGGGGGCACAGGGCAACCCCTCAGAGCAGCCTCAGCACCAGGGCACCCTCAGAAAAGTGTGGAGAGGGATGCTGGAACACGGGCACAGCGGGCTGGGAGCAGCAGAGCCAGATTTTCAGGCTCCTGCCTTTGAACTCGGGGTGCTCCGGGGCACCTCTCTCCTCTCTGGAGCTCTCCCTGGAGGCCCGGGGGGTCTGACCAGCCCCTCCTCACCACAGGAGCCCATGTGCTGGAGGGGTGAGGGGCCACAAAGACACCCTGCATCCCCTGTTGTGCCTCAGTTTCCCCACCTCTGGGGGCATTAGAAATGCTCCCCATGAGTCCTCTCCTGCTTTCCAGGCTGCCTGGGAGTGTGCTGGCACCACTTCCCTGGCACTGGGGGATGCTCCAGCCTCTGGCCCTGGGCCTGCTCCACTCTCTGGCTGGCTCTCTGGGCTGTTCATTTGTTTTTCAGTCTCGGGGTGACTTTTCCTCTGCAGAGACCTTCAGCCCTCCCAGGGGAGATGAAGCCAACACAACTTCCACCCCCACGCTGCTGCCTGGGCTCTGACCCCAGCCCCTGCTCCAGGGTCAGCCTGGGAATCCACTCACTGAGGGTGGGGCAAGTGTGGGTGTCTGCTCAGAAAATCCCAAACCTGGAGGCTTGGGGAGCTCTAAAGTCCCTGGGGGATATGGGGTCCAGGCAGGGAGCCTGGATGTGTGTTGGTCTGGATGAAGGGCTGGGGATGAGGATGGAAAAGCTGAACTTTCCCCATGCCTAGACCTGAAACGCTGACACAGGGATTTATGTTCTCTTATTGTCCTCTCCCTCCATTGACTGCCTGAATTTCTCCCCAGCTCTGGGGTACCCTGGCCTCTCTGCTGCCTCATCATCATTGCCCAGGGATGCACCAAGGCCAGGGCTAGTGCTTACATACCTTGCATGATCATTGTCTCTGACAGTTCATTGCTGACAGTTGGAAAACAGAAAATATCTATTTACAGGGGGCAAGAAGGCAGAAAAATTGAAAAAAAAAGGAGTTACACTGAATAAAACTGGTAACTTTGGGAACCCCCTGGCACTGGGTGCTCCCCACCATGGCACAGGCTTGGGATGCTCACACGGCTTTGATTGAGCCTCGCTGAATCCCCTGGGAGCTGGGGATTTTAGGGGAACCTCCAGGACAATACTTCCCCTGGAAACGCTGTGTAAGCATCAGCGCCTTCCTGACCACCCCACTCCCTTCTGACACGTGTGCAGGGACCTGGTCTGGGGCTTGTACACACAGGGCACCACACCTGAAGCGTGTCCTGCAGAGGGTCCCACCATCCCTGGAGTCCGTGGTGTCCCTGTCATGACCCGGGGACGGTGCAGAGTTCCATCTGTGCGGTGTTTGGGTCCGGCTCCATGTGCACCCCCGGCCTGGCCCTGCCTCCTCTGCACCCCCGGCCGGGGAGGTCCCGGTAAACGCAGCTCCGAGGAGCAGCCGGCCAAGGAGGCTTGGCGGGGTGGAGCCCCCAGAGCCCGTTCCTGCAGAGCCAGCCCCAGCCTGGCCCCGCACAGCGAGCGGGCGCCGGCCGTGCCACCGTCCCCAGGGCCACCCGCTGCTGCCCCGGCACCGGGCTGGCACCCCGCGGGCCCGGGGTGCAGGCTGGGGTGCAGGCTGGGGTGCAGGGTGGGGTGTAGACTGGGGTGCAGGCTGGGGTGCAGGGTGGGGTGCAGGGGGGGTGAAGGCTGGGGTGCAGGATGGGGTGCAGGGTGGGGTGCAGGCTGGGGTACAGGGTGGGGTACAGGATGGGGTGCAGGGTGGGGTGCAGGGTGGGGTACAGGATGGGGTGCAGGGTGGGGTGCAGGGTGGGGTGCAGGCTGGGGTGCAGGGTGGGGTGCAGGATGGGGTGCAGGATGGGGTGCAGGGTGGGGTGCAGGGTGGGGTACAGGATGGGGTGCAGGGTGGGGTGCAGGATGGGGTGCAGGATGGGGTGCAGGGTGGGGTGCAGGGTGGGGTGCAGGATGGGGTGCAGGGTGGGGTACAGGATGGGGTGCAGGATGGGGTGCAGGGTGGGGTACAGGGTGGGGTGTAGACTGGGGTGCAGGATGGGGTGCAGGATGGGGTACAGGATGGGGTACAGGATGGGGTGCAGGATGGGGTGCAGGCTGCCGTGGCCCGGGACATAAGGACACCGCGCTCCGTGATTCCCACGCGGCCGGGAAATCTCCGGCAGAATCCGCAGCGCCTCCGGCCCCGGGCCGGGCTCAGGCTCCGGCTTGCGGAGCGCGCTGCTGGCTCCAGGCGCTGCTGTCTGCGCTGCCTGTCGGGGCAGGGCCATCCCTCCCTGCTGCAGAGCCACAGCGCTGCTCCGCGTCACCGGAGCACGAACCACCGTGGGAATCCCTGGGGACTAGCGCAGTGGGACTGCTGAGCACGGAGCCTTGGGGTGCCGGGGGGGGCTTTGGAGCCCGACTAGGTTTAAGGGGTCATGACTGGCAAAGCTCTGTGCAGGATTTGTGCTCTCCCATGCCCTGTGGGGTCCCACAAATCAAAGCAACACCAGGGTAAGAAGCTGAAAATCCTGTTAAGGCACTTTTGGTACAGGGAATTGGGGTCCCCAGCATTCTCCAACAGCCCAAGGACATCCCAGGGTAAGACAATGTCCAGCAGCACAGCTATGTCACCACACCATCACTTCAGTGCCCTGCTGAGGGGTTCCTGCTGCAGCAGCAGCTTTCCAGCCCTTTTTTAAAACTGGGACCCAGCCACATCCATCTGTCCCAGTGTCACTGTCACACAGGCAGAGCTCCCTGTGGCACGGATCCTTCGGCCACAGCCTCATCCATCCCCTGTCCTGCAGGAGAGGCCTGGGGTCCCCACCAGGGCACCAAGTCCTGTGCATGTCACTTGCATGAAGGGTGGCGGGGCCCCAGGCAGGGATGTCACCTCCTGCCCTGTCTGAAGCGCCAGGTGGTGGCCCTGCCTGTGTCCTGTGCCAGCCCAGCTCTTGCGGTGCCTCTGTCCTGACCCGGCAAGGGGGAGCCAGCGCCAGCACTGGCCTCCCCGAGGCCACTGTCCTCGTCCCTGGGCCGCACAGCGGTGACCTCACTTGCCCGCAGGGATCCCGTTCTCTCCAGCAACTGCCGAGCCAAGGGCCATCTCCATCCGACTCCTGGGAAGCTGCGATTCCCTGGGCTGTCCCACCGGGGCTGCGTCCAGCTGCACCACTGCAGAGAGAAAGCTCCTGTCACCCGCTCGGCCAGCGCTGGGACATGGGGCATCCTGAGGGGACTGCGGAGTGGGGCCAGACACCATCCCCTCCCCATCCCACGTGCAGGACGGCAAAGGGCCCTGTATCCCTCAGGCCACCCCAGACAGAGGGAGGATGTTAGAAAGTCCCTGTCCAGGATACACAGAGGCCAAACCCACGGGGCATCGCAGCCAGTGCAGGGGGACATGGGAACATCAACCTGCAGACCCGCCCCGGTCCATGGGACCCCCTTTGTGATTCCCCAAACCACTCAGGGATGGGAACCTGCGGCCAGGGACCCCATCCTGGGCTGGGTCCCGGTACCTGCTCGGCAGCTGTGCCGGGCGCGCACCTCCTGCATCGCCTGCTGGTTCTTGAAGCGCACGAGCCCCATGGTGATCTCGGCGTTCCAGCCCGGGTCCTCCTGGGCGCAGCGGAAGTCGATCTCGAGGCTGTCGTCCATCACCACCGTGAAGTAAATGTGCCGCTCCTTCCACTCCACGCACTCCACGGCCTTCATGCGGGCGAAGCTCAGCTCCTTGCGCCGCGAGCCCTTGGGCTCGAAGAGCTGCAGCCCCTTCTCGGTCAGCAGGCACCGCTTCTTCTTCCAGAGCTGCAGCAGCCCCCCGCTGCGCTTCTCCAGCACCCCCTCCCTCAGCACCTTCTCGGGGGTCATCACGGCTGCTCGGCCCCCGGGTCCTCAGCACCCTGTGCCGGCCCAGCCGGGCATTACTCGCGGGGGAATTCCAGCCGCTCCACGCCGGAGCCGAGCTCCGCGGGGCCGGGACCCGCAGTGGCCGCGCTGGGCTCGCCGCGCTCCGCTCCGGCTCTCAGAGGGGCAGAGCCATGGGGTGCCCCATCCGGCCGCCAGCCCGTCCGGGGCTCCGCTCTGCCCGGCCGCGTGTGGGATCCGCGCTCCCAGGAGCTGTCGCTACTTGCCCGGCCGCTCTCCCACTCGCATTCCTGCCGCCTCGCCTGGCCCCTCCTGCTCTCAGCCTCCCTTCACGCCCAGGCGAAGCCCGACCGGGCCCGGCGCGGCCCCGCTTCACCCGGGAGGAGCTTTTGGGGTGCCAGAGGGCAGGCGTAGCCTCAGGGCCTTGGTGTGAACAGGCAGGCTGCGGGATGGGGCTGCGCGGCAGGCTGCGGGATGGGGCAGGGACAGATGCTGGAGGTCCAAGAGCAGCTCTCGGGGGGTGCAGTACCAGGGGCTGGGGGTGCAGCCCCGCGGGCACAGGGCTATAGGGTGCAGTGCTAGCGGGGAAAGTGGGCTGTGGGGCACAGGGCCGACTGGGCAGGGGGCTGTGCATAAAATGCCAGCCAGGCAGAGGTACAGAGTGCAGTGCCACCGGGCAAGGGGGGCTGGGGGTTTCAGTGCCAGCCAAGAAGGGACAATGGGCTGCAGTGCCAGGGCAAGGGCTTCTGTGTGCAGTGCCAGCTGGGACAGTAGGCTGTGTGTGCAGCACCAGCCAGGCAGGGGCTCTGGGGACGCTGAGTGCAGCCCAGGAGAGACAAAAGCAGAGAACAGACAGCAGCAATGGGGACAACCCCTGACAGCCACCCACCCCCCCCACCCACTCACTCAAGGGTGCTGGACCACCCCTCAGCACACAGAGCTCCCATCCCTCAAAGCCCCGGGGACGGGGTTTGAAGCCCCCACGCTGTCCCACAGCAAGGAGCAGCATCCCCCAGCCCGTGTGACCCGCACGGGGGAAGGAGCCGTGGAGCGGGGCCGGGACAGCGCAGCCCGGTCCTCCTGCCTGATCCTCCCCCCCCTGCAGCCAAACACCGTCTCCTTTCCAGCCCGTCTCGTTCCCGGCCACCGCAGCACCGTCTGTTCCTGTGCCAGTGCCTGGCACCGAGGGTTCCCCGGGCCGGGCCGGGCTGGGCTGCCGGGGGCACATCTGGGGACTTGTGCGGGCCGTGGGCTGCCAGGGTGGGTGATGGTCACAGGGGGCTGGGCAGCTGAATGTGCCCCTGCCAACGCTGAGAGTGGGTCTTTCACCCAGGTGAGGTGTGCAATGGGAAGAAATCCCCCGGGAATCTGCTGGGGTCACTGACGGGAGCTGGATCAGCCCCTGGCACACAGCCCCTGCTCGTGCACCCCTCGCAGCCCCAAGCCCGCAGAGCCCCCGGCTGGAGTCCCCTCCTGCCCCCGCTCCTCCATCCCTGCCGGGGGCTTTGCCGGCAGCCGCCGTGGCCAGGGGGCAAGTCTGCAGCGCTGATGAGAGGCACCTCATTATCCCTCATTAAGAGGGCAGGGCGGCTGGTGGAGCCAGGAACTGGTTCGTGCTCCCTGGGGCCAACCTCGCCGCGCTGGCAGAGATCCCGGGTGTCCCAGGAGACCCGGGCTCCTGACGTCAGGCGGCCCCGGAGGTCACCCTGGGCACCCCAGCGCTTCGGCAGCAGCGGAGCAGTGTGGGTTCCCCTACCAAGGCTGCTTTCCCACGCACGGGTAATGCTAAGCTCCAGGGATGCCGAGCCCTGGGAGCTCGGGGGGAGTGGTTTTGCGCTGTCACTGCTCTGGTAAGCTGGGATGTCCGTGGGCAGTTCTGCCTCACCCTCCAGCTCCAGCTCCGTCCTCAGAGCCCAGGGCGAGCCAAGGGCTGCCAACCCCGGCCCGAGGCCCCCGCCCCTCTGCTCACTGCAGTCACTGCTTCTCCAGGCAAGGTGATGGTCCCGCAGCCCTGCGTGTGATGGAGCTTTGACCACGTCCTTCTCCACTGCCGTCTGCCCAGCTGTCCATTCCCAGACACACAGGCAGGGGTCTCGCCCTGCCAGGCTGCCCGGGGGCACACGGCACCTCCTGCCCTGCAGCAAACCCTGCAGGACTCGCTGTGCCAGGCTGCGGGTGAGCCCAGGGCTCTGCTCCATGGCTGCCCACGGCTCATCCCACCCACACGGGGCCGTCAGGGCAGGTCACGGGGCTGCCAGGCTCTGCCCTGCCCCAAAGTGACATTCCCACAGAGCTGGTGACAGGTGACATTCCCTCTCACAGCCCCGCCGGCCATGGGGCTTGGAGGCTCCAGTCTGACCCCTCAAGTGGTGCCATCACCTCCAGGCTCCAGGGGCCTTGGCCACAAGCCATCCCTGGTTTGTCCCTTCAGGGCAGGCTGCAGCCCCCGAAGGGGAGCTGGACCACACCCGGGCACGGCTGAGCAGGCACCTCCGGCTGGGCCCTGCGTGCTCGCTCATCAGCAGAGGGTAGCAGATGGTCGGAGCTGTCCCACTGCAGCTTGGCAGGAGATGCCCCAAAAGCACCTCTAGTCCCACCCTGCTTTACCTGGGCCATGTCCCACCACCTCCTCCAGCCCCCCTCATGCCTCTGTAAGAATGTGCAGCCCCTGTGATCCCATCCTGGTGTCCCCATGGTGGTCTGTCACTCCCTAAGCCACTCTGAGTGACCAGTGCAGGGTCAGCAGGTGTGTGGCACCCAGGCAAACCCTGAGGGTATGATCCCTGTCCCAGGACACGGCTTACCCGGCGGGCTGGGAGCTCAGCAGAGACCCACTAGGCAGGAGAAAAGAGGACTTGGGGAGGCTGAACTTCAGTTTTCCACTGTCTATAGAAGGGTTGTGGAGAAGGGAGACACGGCCCTGACTGGCAAAAGGGCACAAGACACCGGGCACAGGGGCACAATAGGAAAATCAGGGATTCACAGCATCATTAACGCTGGAAATGCCCTCCCAGGTCACAAGATCATCCATTCCAGCCTCTCCCCCAGCACTGCCACATTCACCACTAACCCATGTGCCACATCCACAGGTCTTTTGAACACTCCCAGGGATGGTGACTCCACCACTGCCCTGGGCAGCTGTGCCAGGGCCCAACCATCCTTTCAGTGGTGAAACAATCCTTTCAAGGGTTGTGTGGCACAGTGCTGTGACAAGATCCACAGTGGTGGGACCTCCATCCTCAGAGGGTTCCTGTACCTGAGTGGACACCAAATACTCTGATCAACCTGAACTTTGGGACCCTGCCTTCAGCAGGAGGTTGCAGTTAAGACTTCTGCTGGTCCCTTCTAACCTACATCTTTCCATGGCCCTCCAAAACCAAATCCAGCATTTTCTCCTGGCTTTGACCAGGCCTCCAGTAGAATTGGCCTCTCTGGGGCCCATCACATGTGAAATGTCACTATCTCATCAAACCATCAACTGGTTTGGGTTGAAAGGTTAAGAACCATCCTGTTCCATCCTCTGCCACAGGCCACTATCCCAGGTTGCTCCAAGCCCTGTCCAACCTGGTCTTGGACGCTTCCAGGGATCCAGGGGCAGCCACAGCTTCTCTGGGCACCCTGTGCCAGGGCCTGCCCACCCTCACAAGGAAGAACTTTGTCCCAATATCCCATCCATCCCTGCCCTCTGGCAGTAGGATGCCATTCCCCCTTGTCCTGTCCCTCCAGGCCCTTGTCCAAAGTCCCTCTCCAGCTCTCCTGGAGCTCCTTTAAACACTGGAAGGGGCTCTAAGGTCTCCCTGGAGATTTCTCCAGGTGACATCCCCAACTGTCCCAGCCTGTCTCCAGAGCAGAGGGGCTCCTGCTCCTCCCCTCTCTCTGACAGAACCTCTACAGCTGCACGAGGAAGGGACTAAATGAAGACTCATTGTAGCTTTACTGACCAACCAGCACTGCCTGGGCACAATCCCATCTGGGGCACATCCAGCTGAGATGCCACATCAGCAGCACAGCATGCCCTGCATGCCCAGAGAGAAGGCAGTGGCTTCCTGACCCCTCCATCCGTGCAGCAGCTCCACCTCACACCTCTGCAGCAGCTTCCTGACCCCTCATCTCTGCAGGAGCTTCCAGAACAAGCTCTCCCCTCAGCAGGGCCTCTGCCAAGTGAGGGAGGCATTTTGGGTCTCCACACCAGGCTGGCACCTGGGCCCTCTGTGCTGCCTACCCGAGCCTGAGCCATCTGCCCCCCCACCAAGTGCCACCAGACCCGTCATCCAGCCACCACACAGCCCAGAGCAGTGGGTCCTGCTTAACTCCCCATCTCTGCTTCATGAACACCACATAAAACTGTGTGTGTGTGATGAACAGGAGAAAGCACTTAGGTTGATAAAGGAGCCCAAGTCCTGCCCCAAAAAGGGATTTCTGCCTCTGTTGTGCTTCTCAGAACACTCTTCATCTCATTTGCTCAACTACAATGTTTATAACTTTAAAAACCCCAGAATGCAATTGCCTGTGGAGTCCCTAAGCTGCAACGAGGCTGATCCAAGTCTGTCCCACCAGTCCAACAGGAGAATCACAAAAAGGGAGTGAAGAGTTTAGATGAAAACCAATTAAACCTGGGCAGCTGCCAAACTGGAGGCTTAATGATCCACAAGCTGCTAAAAAAGCAGGGAGTAGGTGAAAAGCTGTTAATTACTTGGCACTGCAGGGCACGCCTGTTTGGAGAGGTGCCACCTAAAAGCACTGATAGGGATTTTGAGAGCGTGAGCACACGTGTGGTGCCACCAACACACCCCAGAAGGGCTGTCCCTGGCCTCCCACATCAACCTCTGCTTTTGGAATAGCTATCCCCATTCCTGCAGTCTTCAACAACAGGGCTTGGAGCAACCTGGGCTAGTGGAAGGTGGAACAAGAAGAGCTTTAAGGTCTCCTCCAATCCAAACAATTCCATGATGATTCTCGGTGGGAGTGGAGGGGGAGCCCACCCCAGCCCAGCTCATCTGAGCTGCAGAGCTCAGCTGGCCACAGCTGGGCCGTGTCAAACCGCACGACACGTTCCTGCCATTGGGCTTTCATTTCAAGCCAGGACTGCAAACGCTTCTCCAGCTCTGGGCACGCAGTGCCCGTCCTCAGCCCCGGACAGCGAGTCAGTGGCAGGGCCGGGCCGGGTGAGCTCGGATGTCTCTGGTATTTTATTGCTTGCTCGGTGTCACGGCTGAGCACGCGGCCGGCGGGGCGGGCAACGCGGAGCAGGGCCTGGGCACCGGGGCCTCTGCAGTGGGAGGGAGTGGCCCCCCTGTGCCACCTGCCCCGGCAGGAGCCCACAGGGACAATGCTGGGATGCCCCCGGCTCTGGGGAGCGCGGGGCAGGGCAGGGCAGGGCAGGGCAGGAGGGGCGGGTGCTGCCAAGCAGCGTGGCTGGGGGTGCCAGTGGGGCACTCGCTGCGGCGTGGGGCGCGCGGGCAGCGCAGGACGAGCCCCGGGCGGCTGCAGGGCTCGGCCCTGGGGCTCACTGTGAGTGGATCAGTGCCCCGGCGCCCTGCCCAAAGCCAAAGCCCTTGGGACCGAAGTTCTTGGCGTAACAACCTGCAGAGGACGGAAGGGAGACACAGGTGAGGCTGGCACAGGAGCGGGATCTCCCCAAGGGGCACACCCTGCCTGGACAGGACAAGGTTTGCCAGATTTGTTGGGCAAACAGAGGCCCTGGTTCAGCAGAAAATTCTCCAGCTCTGTGGCTGGCACAGTCCTTCCCTGAAAGCAGCTGCTGGGCCACCCCTTCCCCAACCTCCAAGCCCCCAGGCCCCTTTCACCCCCTCCCCTCAGAGCCCAGGACAAGCCAGCAGGGAAGGCAGGGCTCACCTTTGCAGTAGATCTCCCCATCTTTGTCTGCCAGGGTGGTGGACTCCAAGCTCTTGCCACACTTGGCACAGCGGAAGCAGGACTTGTGCCAGGACTGCAGGACAGGAGCAGAGCCCAGTCAGACCCCAGGGACAGGACAGCCAAGCTCTGGTACCAGCCAGGCTCCCTGCTCTGCTTCTGATCCAAAGGGGCTGGCGAAGAGCTCTGAACAGGATAAACGCTTTTCCCTGGAAAGCACTCCCAGTCCCACAGGGAAAATACAGAGAGGAAACACAAGTGTGGGCACTGCTCCTGTGCTGATCTGGTTTTGGAGACCTATTGCTGACACTCCAAGAAGTCATTTGTGCAGTATTTCAACAATAACTTCTAAGGAGCAGGCCCTCCCTCTTTGGGGACTGCCCTCTCTTAACCAGCAAGATAAATCCCTCCCATTGTCCAGCTGAGACCCACGGCTGGGGTGGCAGCAGGGATGGACAACTGCCCCACACAACCACAGCTCCAAGGAAGGCAGCAAACGGAGAGGAAAAATGCCAAAAGCAGACAGTGTTTAAAAATAACCCCCCATGGTTCCAGCAGTCCCCTGGAGATAAATGAGCTCACAGCCTTCAAGCAGACCTTAAGTAGCCAGAGCTGCTCACTGAGGAATTTAAACAAACACTTGGGAAAACATGAAACCTTTTTTGGAAGAAAATGTGAAATTCATGGGCTGGAGGAGGAGGTATTGGATGGAGACATCCAGCAAACATTAGCACATGAAATACATGCTCTGGAATCCTCTCTGTGTCAACTTTAATGTAATTGCTTCACCAGCCTTGGTTCTCTGTAAACATTGGGGCCAGAAGCTGACCAGGAAGCCCAGATCATAGTTTTAAGGGTAAATTCAGCTTCTGACCGTGGTCTGACCATCAACATGTCCATCACAAGCCAGCTGGGGGGTAATGATGCCAAGGAGCCCTTTCTGTTGACCCCTCTCCTTGTACTGGGGACACAGGACAAGCACAAAGCCCCAGGAGGACGAGCCCAGCCAGGTCAGTGAGTGACACCTCATCACTGGTGAGGCTGTCCCAGCATGGCCACCTGTCCCCATGGCACACAGCCAAGCAGCCTGGCTTGGTGTCCCTGACAAGCTCTCCATGTCCCTGACGTTGTGGGGAGGGCAGCTCCAGGCAGGGACCTCATCTGTGGTCCCAGCTGGGGCTGGCAGGGGAGACGGGGTCCCTAGGCTTGCAGAGGAGCTGGGCTGGGACCAGGTCACAGCTGAGGGTGCAAAGAACCGTGGTGAAGGGGTGACCTGGGCACAGGGAGTGCCAGGGCTGTGACAGTGACTTTCACACCAAACCCTGAGCTGACCCAGCCACCACCAGAACAGCCCCAGGAATGTTCACCAAACCCATGCCCACAGCTCCAGCATCCTGCCCGACCTGTGGACAATGCTGACCACTGGAATTCACTGCCTGCCCCAAATCCTGGCCACAGCATCCCTGCCTCTGGCACAGAGAGGAGAAAGAGGCACCTTTCAATTAACAGTGACACTAGCCATGGCACATGTCACTACTCACCCTCCCAGCACTTCCACAGCAGGATGTCCACTGTGGCCTCTGCTGAGCAGGGCCGTAAATATTTAATATAAAATGTATTTCTCCCCCATCTACAAGTCTGTGAGAGTGCTGGAGCCTGGAAAACCTGGCTTCCAGACATGCCAAGATCTCCTTTTGCTGCCAGGCTTCCAGGTGAATGTGCCCATTGGACCCAAGGCCAGCCCAGGCTAAGGGCGGGTCCAGGCCCTCTCTGAAGGTGTCCCTGCCATGCAGCAGCCTGTGCCCACCATCCCCGTGCCCCGTTCCCACCAGCCCCTCTCACCTTCCCAGCTCCGATGACCTTCTCGGCCGCGTACACGGCCTGGCCACAGCGGGGGCACCCGTCAGCTCCTCCCACCTTCTGGGCCATCCTGGCTGCATTGGGGTTGGGGGGTCGGTGGGGCTGGCCCCTGGGGGTGGCAGAGAGCTCATGATCAGGGATGCAAGGTACAGCAGGGAAGAACTATGGGACCCCAAATCCCAGCCCAATTTTTAAGTGAAGTTCAGGAGCAATGAGCCCCATGGAAAGCTCAGCCTGGGGGCTGTGTGCTGGGAGAGGGTGGAGAATGTGCTCAGGCAATGGGGATGTGTCCCATCCCATCCCATCCCATCCCATCCCATCCCATCCCATCCCATCCCGCCTCCCAAACACAGTTCAGTGGGATTCTCTGGAGGGGCAGAGGGGCCAGGCAGCCCATGGACACTGCTGGGAGCTCAGCATAGGCTGCACAGCCACGCACCACAGGACAGGTGTGGGAGGAGGTGCCCACAGCCCCAGTGTCCAAAGCAAGGCTGAAACTCACTCTTCATATTTGATTCCCAGGGACTCGCCCTTGTCCGTGCTCAGGGTCCCTGCTCCCTGCCCGTAGCCGTAGCCCTTGGGGCCGTACTTCTTCCCGTAGCAGGACTTGCAGTAGATCTCCTCACCATGCACCGCCACGGTGGTGCTGTCCAAATTCTTCTTACAGACCACTAGAACAGAGGGGAGGGTGTGGCATCAGCCTGCTCCGCCAGAGCTCGCTAATTAGCTGGGGAAAACAAGCCCTCACAGGGACAGCAGAGCTCAGCTTTCAAGGAGCAGGGAAAGCCTCGCCAGCACCCACCTGCAGGGAGCAAACCAGGCAGATAAGGATCACAACACGAGCAGTGTCTGGCTTTAAAAGGAAGAAACCACCAAAGCCAACAAAGTCATACCGAGGAAAGGAAAGCTCTCTTAACCCTCTGGGTGCTGCTCTTCTGCAGTTGCACTTAAACCTTGGGGGTGAATTTTCCCTACGAATCACTGCAGGATTCTCAGGCCTGGGGATGGATGTCCTGGCTCCACACCTTGTCCACTGCAAATCCACAGCAGGAAGCACTTGGGGCAAAGAAATGTGAGCAGATGTGGTTCTCCCGGTGTTTGGACGGGCCAAGAGCCATCCAAGAGCAGCCCCGTGGCCGTCACCACACCTGAGGCACTGCAAGGGCTTCACACACTGGGCACAGTCACCTCTCCAGAGCTCAAAGGCTCAGGTGACACCTCAGTCCTGGGTTTGGGGGGGTGCATGGGGGGTCTCAGGTGAGGAACACTAACTCAGCTGGGTGTTTGAGCCCTGGACATCAATGTGGGATGTAAGATGGGACAGGAGGAGATGGCAGCCAGGCTCAGGGGCTCTGCTGAGCCCACCCAGAGCTTGAGCTTGGTGCTAGGCTCAGGCCGTGATTTTTAGGTTTCCATAGAGTCACAGACTGGTTTGGGATGGAAGGGACCTTCAGTTTGGATTATCTGATTGTAACCCTCTGCCATTGATACTTTCCACTACCCCAGGCTGCTCCAAGTCCTATCCAACCTGGTATTGAACACTTCCAAGGATGGAGCAGCCACAGCTCCTCTGGGAAGCAATGCCCCACCACCCTCTGAATGGGAATCACTTTCTTATATCTAATCTAACTTTCTCTTATATCTAAACTAGATTGCTCCTCTTTCAGTTTTAAAACATCCCCCCTTGCCCAGTCATTATCTGCCTGTGTAAAAAGCCACTCTACCTCTCTTTTATAAACCCCCTTAAGGTCCTGGAAGCACCAGCTCTTGTCCCAGCTCTGCTCACAGCTGCCCCGTTCCTTCCCAGCCCTTCCTGAGACACTGCCCAGCCAGCAGGAGACCACCAGCACCCAAACTCCAGGTGATGCCCAGTGCCCCGTGCAGGATCCCACTCCCAGGGCAGAGTCTGCAGCGCTGGCAGCCAGCCCCAAACAGATCTGGCTGCAGCTGCCACAGCTTCCCCATCCTGCTTTCCACGCCTTAAATGTCGAGGCTTCCAGCAGCTTCTTGGCCAGCAGAGCAGTTTCTTGGCCTTTCCCAATATCACAGGAATGCAAACAGAGCAGAGTTCTCCCCTCAGAGCAGCACAAACTGAGCAGGGGCAGAAGGCAGCCCTTCCATGACTAAATACAGCCAGGAGAACCCTGTGTGCCTCTGCTGGGACAGGGGGGAAGAGAAGCATCTCCTGCCATCTAAGGAGGCTCTGGCAGAGTCCTCTCCTGGCTACAAGCTCCCACCACAGCAGGAGCTGGGGATGGAGAACGGATCCCGGCTGGGAGAAACCAGAGCAGGTAACTGATTCCAAAGCTGCCAAGCTCCTGGGCTGCTGCTGGGGTCTCTGCATTGCCCTGGAGTGACACTACTCGGCCAGACCATCAGGAAGGAATTTGGGCACTTTCACTGGCATTTCAAAGGGTTTTGTTGTGAGCTTTGTCCCAGGGTAGCAGTGAATGGTCTCAGTGGGATCTGGATGGATTTGGAGCTCCAGCCCAACCTTTCACAGTCCTTCATCTGTACTCACAGAGTTTTGAGAGGCAACAGAAAAATTCTCTTACCCAGCCCCCAGGTTTGTGCATTGCAGAAATTCCAGTGCACTGGGCTCAGGAGTTAAGGACTCTTTGTTTTTCTAAGAGCAGCTGAGCTGCTCTACAAAACAATTAGACAAGAGCTGCCCCTGCTTTTCAAGGCCATGGGACTCATTCCAGCTCATTTCTGCTGCACTACCCAGGCAGCTGGATCATGGCCAGGAGTCAATCACCAAGTTGCTCCCTGAGCTCTAAAGCACTGTGGTAGGCTTGGCTCCTTTTAGATAATGTTTTTGGCAGATCTGGTTGAAGTGGTTGTTATTCTCCCCTAAAGATAATGGTTTGAAGTTCCTTGATGGGGCCCAAATGCAGCACTGAGGGAACAGGCTGGGAATGCAGGAGCTCAGGAGCACTACCCACAGCCTGTGGCACGGACTGGGAACAGTGGGCAGCAGGGTGGGCTGGCACACGGAGAGCCACAGCCTGACTGGAGAGCCACAGCCAGGACAGGCAGAGCTGCTGGGTACATGTGGAGTGGCATAACAAATGCCTGCAAAGCACAGGGACAGCAGCCCTGAGCCCAGGACCACTCCCTGGGCACTTGCTGCCATGAACACACACATGGGACCTTCTTCCCCACTCCGGCCATGTATTCCCACCTGGAAGGAATGCCTTTAGCCTCATTTTGTGGCTCCTGGAGGCCTGCCCTGCTCTCTGGGTGCCAGCATCCCATGGCAGCAGCTTTCTCTGGCAAACCAGCTGTGTGCACAAGGGGTGAGGGCAACATTCCCCACCCTCCTTATCTGAGGCCAAACGACAAACAGGATTTCCTTGTGCAGAGCAGCTGCCATACAAACCCAGCCAGTCATCCTTGTCCTGCCCAGGAAATGCCTCAACAACTCCCGGGCTGAGCTCTACCAGCCAGAGCAAGTTTGCAGCCTGGAAACTCCCAGGAACGGGAGCACCCGGGGAGCACAGACTCAGCAGCAGCCTCCCTCGCCCCCTGTCCCACCTGGAGCCAGCTGTAGGTGCTGAGCCCCAGGCAGGCTGGACAAGAAGGATCCAGCAGCCAGGCTGGGTGGACACAGAGGCATCGCAGGGATCATCCCATGAGGGCACTGGAGTTTCCCTGCTGGAAGAGAGCAGTTCCAGAGTGTGCCTTGTTTCCAGATCCCACCTCTGCTTGCTGCCCCTATGGAAAAGATCCCAACTGTGCTCCCTGCTGTGATGGGATGGTGAGACTTGGGACCAGGGCACTGGGACCAGCTGAGGAAACATTAAAGGTCAGTGGAGTCCTGCTGCAAGGCCACCCTGGAGATGCACTTCTGCTGCTTTGTGGCACAGGCAACGTCTCGAGGAGCCATCAGCAGACACAGGCAACGTGTGTGCTCCTGTCCACAGAATTCCAGAGGGGTCTGGGTGGGAAGGGACCTTAAACTCATCTTGTCCTACCCCCTGCCATGGGCAGGGACACCTTCCACTGGGCCAGGCTGCTCCATGCCCTATCTCCTGTAGGCACAGGAGAATCACTGGTTCTGATATGTGACAGTCTCCAGGGACAGAGGACAGCAATCTGGAACCACACAGGCTGAGGAAACTGCTCATCTTTTGAATCAAACATCTTGCAGCCCCTCTGGATGTCCCAGGTTTAAGGAGCTGCTCTCAGCACTGCAACGCCACCAGCCCTGGGATCCCCAAGGGCAGGGAAGAGTGTCTGGGGACTTGCAGCAGGATCCCAGCACCATTTGTAGGATCCTGCAGAGGGGGCAGAGGAAGGGAGCTCCGCACTGGATCGCTTGCAGCCAGATCCTGTTCTGCTGCCCCTCCCCAGAGGTGACACTTGGGTCCAAACATACACCAGAGACACCCTCAGTAATAGTGGATCTGCAGACAGGCTGGGGGTGCAGCACAAGGGCCAGGACAGGACCACATCTCCTTCCCATCAGTCCCTCAGACATGAGAGATTCCATGCCAGTTCCCCAGGCTCAACCACCTTTTAGTGTGGCAAAGCCACACTCAAAAAGCTAAAGCCAGCCCCACCTCTGAGCATTGCATGGGATGTGCCACCTCCTGCTACCACTGCTGGGAGAGGCCCTGTCTCATGCTCCGGTCCTTAACATCTGGACACAGACCAGAGCACCCAGCCTGGCCTTTCCTTGGAGTAGGGATGGACTAGGTCTTTGTGTGGGTGCCAGCTGAGGTCACCCTGACAGCTTGGACAGCCCATGTGTCCTGGGAGGTTCTGTGCTCCTGCCTCGCTGGGGGGTTGAGAGAACCTGAGGAGCCCTTGCCCAGGAAGCAGAAAGGGAGTCAGGGAAGGGGTGGTACTCACTGCACAAGAAGCAGGACTTGTGGAAGCTGTTGCCTTCACACTGCACCTCCTCAGCGAAGTACACGGCCTTCTGGCACACCCCACACTTCTTCCCTCCTCCCCAGTTTGGCATCCTGCAGGGGAAAGCACAATCAGGAACAGGGCAGGGTCCTGCGGGGCCGGGATGGGGCAGCTCCAGCACTCTCCCACATCCACACGTGCAGAGAGCACCCACAGCGTCTGCAGGGGGCACAGACTGCAGAATCATGAGAGCTCAGGGACCCAGCACCCAGCAGTGCCAGCTGCCTCCCAGGGACCACTGCTCCTGTCTGCCAGGAGCAGCAGAAATCCCTGTCTTGGAGCCATGGCACCTCGCAGCTCCTGTCAGTGCCGGGAAAAGAGAGGAAGCAGCACAATGCTGGGAGAGAGCAACCCACAGTTACCCAGGCACCTCCTCAGGTCACAGCCCTCCTGCCACCCCTGCCATGCTCAGGGTGCCTGTGACTGAGCCTTGGTGCTGGAGTGACAGCTGCCACAGCCCTGGACAGTCTCAGCTTCTCCTCCCTGACCAACTTTTCCATCTCAGCCACTGCAGGGCAGGGGACAGTCAGGGCTGCCCGAGGGCAGGAGCTGCCCCCTGACACCACCAAACCCCAGGCTCTGGCACATGTCCCACAGCACCATCAGCTCCTGCCTGACCAACCCCTCCCACACACTCCTGCCCTCTGGTATCTCAGGCTCCTCCAGGACTGCAGGCAGAGTCATGGAGCCTGGAGAATCTGAAAACAAGAAGACAGCACAGGGCAAAGACCTGAGCACCAGCCTAAGCCACCATCCAGCTCCTCAGCAGGCTAAAATGCTTCTATTTCTCTTCTCATTCCTAAACTGTGTCTGAGGAGACACCATCAAGAGCCCCCTAGATTTGCAGATAACTCCAAAATACTGGGAATTGCTTACATGAGCAGCAGAGCACCAGCCTAGAGGGGCCTTGACACTTGTGAAGACCAGGTCAACATAAACCCTGAGACATTCACACAACAAAGTCCTGCAAGGAGATTCTGAGGGAGCCAGGCTAATTGAGTATGGCCAAGAGCAATCTAAGGAGGATCAAACAGCAGGAGCTGCTACAAAGACAATAAAACACTTTTAGGAGGTACCAATGATACAAGCAAGGTCAACAGGCACAAGCTGCAGCTTGAGAGGTCTCCAGGGGCCTCCTTCCATCAACACCTCTGGAATTCCCATCCTGCTCCCATCTGGGGACAGGCAGCAGAAGTCACCATGTGCTTCCTGACCCCTGAACAGCTAAAGCAGCAGGACAAGGTCTCCAAAACCAAACCCCATTTTCAGAGTACAAGATTTGCCAGCCCACCATGTGTATAGGATCTCATCACCTCTCTCAGCTCAGTTGTGTGGAGATGAGGAAGGGACCTTGGTCTGCCAGGGCACACCAGAAGCCTTGGAGCCCCCCCTTGCAGCAGATCCTGGGTCACCTGGGCAGCTGAAGCCCCATCCCTGGGCCTCCAGCCCCAGTGGCTTTCCCAGCTGTGGAGGTGGATGCTAAACCCAGCAGGACTGGGGGTTGCACAAACATCAAACAGAGATGGGGGAGCATAAAGGGCTCACAGGCACAGCAAGATCCCTACGCCTGCCAGGCCATGGGGAACTCAAGATCTTCCCTGTGCAGGAGTATTTTGCCAGGAAAAGGGAAACTCCTCCCAGCCTGGTTACCAGGGCAGGGGTCAGGACAGGGGTCAGAACTGACTTGCTGACCCTACTTTATCCTGGCCACAGCTCCCAGATGCCTAGAGGGTCTCAGTGCAGGCCAGGCAGACAGAGAAGGGCAGGAGCAGGGGCTGGAGAGGCTGTGCTGGCTCCCGGGATGCTGGGAGCCGTGTTTGGGGTGTAATCACAGCAGCTGGAAAGTCTCCTTTCCAAAGGCCCTGCAGGCTGGGCTTCCCACTGTGCCAAATCCCTCCCTTTCAGCCTCATTCTTCCAGTCCCAGCCTTTGGATTGCCTTAAAAGGACACAGGCTGTTTCTCTCCAGTGCCTGTTTATTCCCCTCCATCAGGAGGAGTGCTTGACCTGGTTCAGGAGTTTCCTTGGAGGGCAGAAACATCCAGCAGCACCCCCTGAGCTCTGCACCACGGCGTGGGAGCCCACCAGCCCCTTCAGCCCTGTGTCAGATCCCACAGCAGGAATGACACACCACTGGCCATGATTCCTCTAGGTCCCCCATCCCTTTCCAGCCATCACAGCTGGCAGACCCCATCTCTGGGATTCCCCAGGCCTGGTTTTGGGGGCAGCCTCTTGCCAGCCCTCCCTGCTCCAGAGCCAGAGCATCCACAAGTGCACTCCATGGTTTGGGACCAGCTGCTCCCCTTTACCTCCACAGCACATTTTGTTCCCCTCAGAGCAGCAGCAGTGAAGGAAGAGGCTTTGTTTGTCCTGAACATCAAGGCTACCCTGCTCAAACCAAGAGATTAGCAGTGGGGACACCTTCCCCTGAGCTGCCTGGAAGTGTAAAGGAGGAGAAAAAGTGCTTCTGGGTGAAGCTCACTTGACATTTGCCACAAGAGGAGTCCAAGCCCTTTTGCTGCTGCTGATTTTCCTCAATCCACCATGGGAAGGCTGCAGGTGCCTCCACTCAGTTTCAATGATGCCAGGCGACTTGAGCAGGTGACTCTCACCATGAAGCCCAAACACAGCCCCAGCAAAGCCACATCCCAGCAAAAGCTCCTGGCACACACCAGGATGCATTTTCTGAGTGAAGAGACCATGGAAATTACTTTGTTCTGGGGATCCATGTGAGGGCTCACAGCTAGACACAGAGAAAACCTAAGATAAGATTTAAGTTGCTGAGAATTCCCTGTTAGTGAGCCCAGCAGGCCAAGCAGAGACCAAATGTGTGCTACAGGCAACAGCAAAAAGAGGAATAGGAAAACCCTGCTCTAGGTGCCTGGACCTGACCCGCCAAGTCCTCACAACTGCCTCCAGACAGATCCATCCTCCCAATTCCCTAAGTAATGGCCACTTTAAGATATGTCAGAGTGTTTACAATCCCTTCAGCATTATTTTCAGAATACTTTGCATATTTTGCCCAATTGCAACACTTGGTGACCACACTTCTCCAAGTTACTCTGGCCCCATGCAAAATAAGGAACGGGAGGTGACAGTCCTGCAGCTAATGACCTCACTGAGCAGAGGCAAGGGGCTGCCAAAAAAAACAAGATTTTTCTCCTTCCTCCTGCAGCTCCACAACTCCCAACAAACATATCCAGAGCCCTACAAACAGCACTCTCAGTGCCAAGCAGGGCTTGGCCCTGGAGCCACTCCATTATCCATTACAGATAAGGGAAGAGGCCCCCAAAACCAAGATCCCATCCTTTAGCAGCAGCTGCACTGCAGGGAGCACAGACACAGGGGAGGCTTGTGCAGAACCACCCAAGGCTGACACTTGCTGGAGATTAACCCCAATTCCAGAGTCTGATGTTGCAGCAGTCCAGCTCTCCAGAAAAGACCAGCTTGGATAGAGCTTGGAGCAACCTGAGATAGTGGAAGGTGCTGCTGCCTATGGTAGGGGTGGCACTGGGTAACCTTCAAGGTCCCTTCCAAGCCAAACCTGTCTGTGGTTCTATGAAATCCAGGCTCAGACTCAGGGACATTTCAGAGGTGCTGTGCTGCACATCTGGGAGGCAGTGTAAGCTACTGAACAACCAGGCATAAACCAGTATGGAACCAGTATGTACTGGTGCTTTGGGATGTCATCACTGGCTCTAAGGGGAAGCAGTGAGCTGGTGCAGCCGTCAGGCAGCAGAAACACAGTCATCTTCTTGTTGGAGTGGGCTGAAAGGTCAGTGTGCTCCTGACACTGCCCCGAAGCTGACACCCTCCACCCTGCTACCCTGAGAGCAGCTGGGTGGGAACTGCTGGAGCTGGATCAGCGCCTGTGGCTGTGTGGATGCAGCTCCATGGCCATGGCAGCACCCAGGGCAGGGTCCTACCTGTCACTCTGAGGAACATCCTTGCAGCCAACAGGATGTCAGCTCAAGCATCCCACCTTCTGCAATAGCTGGAAAATCTTCCCGTGTCTGTGCCCTACTAAAATCCTACGGTAATTAATTGCAGAGCAATCACTTTGACTGAGGAACAGCAGACTCATATTGACCCATCTAAAAAGTTCCTTTTTTTCCAAATGAGAGCATTAAAACAAGTGAATGACAGAAGAGACCATCAGTACTGCAAAAAATTCACTCCTAAGCCTGTTCACAGCAGCCCAGGCAGAATTAATCCATGCCCTGGCAAAGGAAGAGTCAAAGGGCAGAAAGCCACAGCAGGAACCCCAAACCCCACGCCCTGGGGTCTGAGTAGTGCCTTCCAGTTTAGAGAGCAGCTGGCATGGCCATAAAATTGGCAGAAATTTGAAGCAAGAGGGCCCCAGAGAGATGAGACGTGGGCAGAGCAGAGAGGAACCAGCTCCCAGGGACACACCAGGGAACTTCCCCTGGGAAAGCCCCAGGACATGGCACCAGGGCTTCAGCATCGGGACCTGCAGTCAGACCCATGGGGGACTCTGCCCCGGGCAAACAGGAACTGTCACACAGCAGCTTTCCCAACCCCTGGGCACAGGTGGGAATAGCTCTACAAGGGGCAAGCTAGAACTGTCCCCTTGTCCCCTGCTGTGTCATGAACTGGAAGGAGCAGTAATATGAGGGACTTTGAGCCACCAACAGTGTAAACAAGGATAAGTGAAGGTCATGCGTGAGCCAGTGATGTTGAACTGGTGAGCAAGAGAATGGGGACCTGAGGCTGGTGATCTCCGAGACATGGAAAACCACTGGGAATTACCAGGGACAAAGCACAGAACTGCCCCAGGAGATGCAGCTGGATCACACGAGATGCCTCTAAGGGCTTTGCTAGGAGGGAAGGAAGTCAGGAGGCTCTGAGCTCAAGAGTGATGCTCACATGTGGCTCATCTACTCTTATGACTCCAAGAGCAATCAGCTTGACTCCAGTAGCAATCAAATCATTCTGCCACCAAGGCAGCCCCAGGTTGGCTGTGCAGAGCAGGGGCCTGAGAGAGGCCAGCACAGAGCTGAGCCACCAGCCAGACACACTCTCACAGCCACAGGCCTCTGCCTGCACACACGGCTCCCATGTTTGGCTTACAAAGAATTCACAAAATGACCAGGTGGGAAGAGACCTTCAAGATCATGGAGTGCAATCCATGCCCTAACACCTCAACTAAACCCTGGCACTGAGTGCCACATCCAGTCTCTTTTTAAACACATCCAGGGATGGTAACTCCACCACCTCCCTGGGCAGACCACTCCAATACCTGACAACTCTTTCTGTAAAAAACTTTTCCTAATATCCAACCTATATTTCCCTTGGAGCAGCTTAAGACTGTCTCCTTGGAAGCAGGGTCCTCCAAAAAAATCCCAACTTGATCCAGAACAAAAGCAACAGCATTTTCAGGGGTCCTAAGAAAAGCTCCTGACTCCCACAGGGATCAAGATCCATCACTGGACTGAGCCCACTTGAGCTTCCCCAAAGCCCTGAAATACCTCAGGGCATTCTCCCCAATTGGTTCTGCCTTCCAGGAGCAGGGAGCTGAGCTCAGATGCTCTCAGGCAGCTCTCAGGCTTTGCCATCCTGCCTGGAGAGCCCCTGATCCAGGGGACAGCAGGGGCTGGCACAGAGCCCATGAGCCTCTGGAGCAGCAGCAGCCCGGAGTCCTTGGGAATCCTCCCCGGGGCCCACTGCACCTTGCCAGCCTCACCCCCAGCAGAATAACTGAACATCTTGGGCTGGAACTGATCCACAAGGATCACATCCAACCCCTACCCCTGCACAGACACCCCAACAATTCCACCCTGGGCATCCCTGGCAGCGCTGTCCAAACACTCCTGCAGCTCTGGCAGCCTCGGTGCCGGGACCATTCCCTGGGCAGCCTGGGCAGTGCCAGCACCTCTGGGGGAAGGACCTTTCCCTGATGTCCAGCCTGACCCTCCCCTGGCACAGTTCCAGCCATTCTCTTGGGTCCTGTCCCTGCTCAGAGAGCAGAAATCAGAGCTGTGGCTCCACTGCCCCTCAGGGAGGAAGCTGCAGACCCAGGGGAGCTCTGACCTCAGGCTCCTCTGCTCCAGCAGGAGCACACCAACTGAGCACAGTTGCTCCTTGCAGGGCTTCTCCTCCCACCCTTCCCCAAGCTCTAGAGCCAGGAGGAGCAGCGTCCAAAGCCAGCCTCACCCCTCACACTGTTTTAGCACTGGCCCCTTCTCATGCAGGGAGAGACAGAAGATCTGATACAGGGACTTGGGAGAATCCGGAGCTTTTGCCCAGTGCTCCTGAACCCCCATCCCACGGGCTGAGGGCTCTGAGGCTGGAAAGCAGCACCTGGAGCTGTGCTCGAGTCTGTGCCCAGCCTGGTGCACAGCCATGCAAATCTCCTCTGCGAACTGACCTGAGCCCACATCTGAGCCGCCCCGGGCTCGCTGGAAATGAGCTTTACCGAGTTCAGTCGATCTGATGCAAGAGCGTTGGCTTCCGCATCCCGCCATGTGCGCGGCTGCCCCGGCAGCGGGAGCGGCCTCGGGGGTCCCAGCGCCCCCGCGCCCACCCGCGGAGCACGGCGGGGCTGGGGGACGGATGGAGGGATGGAGGCATCCCCGGGGGATGGAGGGAGGGATGGAGGGATGGAGGCACCCCCGGGGGATGGAGGGAGGGATGGAGGGATGGAGGCACCCCCGGGGGATGGAGGGAGGGATGGAGGGATGGAGGCACCCCCGGGGGATGGAGGGAGGGATGGAGGCACCCCCGGGGGATGGAGGGAGGGATGGAGGGATGGAGGCACCCCCGGGGGATGGGGAGGGATGGAGGCACCCCCGGGGGATGGAGGGAGGGATGGAGGGATGGAGGCACCCCCGGGGGATGGGGAGGGATGGAGGCATCCCCGGGGGATGGAGGGAGGGATGGGGAGGGATGGCGGCTCCGGGCTGGGGGAGCGGCAGCCCCGGGCACGGGAGGGGAGGCGGCTCCGCTGCGCTCGGCGGGACCCGGCGGCCGCCTCCGCCCCGCACCCACCTGCGGCCGGGCCGGGGACGGTGTCGGGGCCGGTGTCAGGTCCGCGGTCGGTGCCGGCGCCGGGGTCGGTGTCCCAGCCGGTCGGCGTGGGGCTCGGTGCCGCTGCCGGGGCCGGCGGGCGCTCGTTGCTTTTGTCGCCGCCGGGGCAGGGCGGGTCGCGGGGCGGCGGCGCTGATGTCACGGGGCCGGCGCGGCCCCGACCGCGCTGCCCGGGAGCCCCGGCCCGCCCAGGGAAGGATCCTCCGGGCCCTAAAAGCCCCAGGCTGGTTCCCAGGCGCCTGGAGCACTTCCCAGATGTTTCGGCGCCCTGGTTCTGCTGAACGTTTTCCCCTAAATTAAAAGAGACGTTGCGAGATTGGAGAATGGACAGAGAGCAGCGCTGGGGAGAAGGACACGGGGGTGTTGGTGGATGAGAAGCTCAGCGTGCCCCGGCCCCGTGCTCGGGCAGCCCAGAACCCCCCTGTACTGGGCTGATCCCCCAGCGTGGGCACAGGGCAGGGGGGGATTCTGCCCCTGTGCTCAGGTGAGAGCCCACCTGCAGAGCTGCCTCCAGCCCTGGGGCTCCAGCACAGGGAGGAGCTGGAGCTGCTGGAGCGAGCCCAGAGGAGGCCACAGAGCTGCTGCAAGGGCTGGAGCCCCTCTGCTCTGGAGCCAGGCTGGGAGAGCTGGAGGTGCTCATGTGGAGAAGAGGAGGCTCCAGGGAGGCCTTACTGCAGCTTTTCCACAGATAAAAAGGAGTCTGTAAGACTTCAGCAAGAATTGTTGTACAATATGGGCCCTGGCACAGGGTGCCCAAAGCAGCTGTGGGTGCCCAATCCCTGGAAGTGTCAAAGGCTAGGGTGGATGGGGCTTTGAGTAACCTGGCATGGTGGAAGGTGTCTCTGGCAGGACAGGTGGGACAAGACAGGCTTTGAGGTCCCTTCCAACCCAACCCAGGCTGGGATTATGAGTCTCTCATAACAAATTGCAGAGCAAGGGAGTGAGGAGAGACTCTCTGGCAATGGCTCCCATGGGAACCCACCACAACAGTGCTGCTCTGGTTGCAGACGGATGGGGGGAGAAATATGCACAGCCCCAAACTGCATGGAAAAGGCCACAGAGGTGTTGGGGAAACACTCCCAGCCCAGCTGGAAGACAGGTGGGAGTCTGGCTCCCTGTGAAGGGAGAGCTCTGAGAAGCGAAGAGGCCAAAGCAGTGCAGGAGCAGAGGCACTGCCGCCCTTCCCTGAGGTCCCACACACCCTCTGTACCCCCACACGTGTCCCTCTGAGCCCAAACAATCCCAGAGCAGCCTACACAAAGTGTGGCCGCAGGGCTGCAAAGCTGCTTTTCCATTTTCCTGCATGTTTCTATGCCAGGGCAGTACAGGAGGCCAGGAAGGCCCAGGAGCTTGTGACAAACAATTCCAAGGCTCCAGGGGATGCTGTTTACACCCTGAAAGGCCGAGGGTGGTCCATGTGTTGGCCCTGCAGCCTGACCCCACCCTGAATGCTCTGTCTGGTTGCTGCTCTGTGCTCAGAGCCCCAGCAGGACCCCACATCCCAACTGGAGTTTGGCTGTCCCCTCACCTGCTCATCCCTGACGGATTTTTTGCAGCTTGCTGGGGTGTGAACTCCGGTTCTCCATCCCCTTGGGAAACAGTTTCCTGAATCTGTCCCCCTCTGGCACTCCCCTGTGCTTGTGCAGGAGAGCAGGGATGAGAGTGAGACACCCTCCCTGATCCCAGCAAAGCCCACACAGGCTCAGGAACCAGGTGGCACCAGACAGGGAAAGGATCGTTCCTTTCTTAGGCATTTTTAGTGCCCTGGAAGATTCCAAGAAGATTCCAGCCATCAGTTCCTGGACCTGGAGGTCAGCAAAAGGCTGCCACTTCCAGGAGCAGCTGCACAGGAAGCTCCTGGAGGGGAAGTCAGGAGAATGGAACCGTTTTGCTGGTGGCTAAATGGCTTCCCACCCTGAGCTGCTGCCCTGGTGGCTCCTGGGGCATCTGTGCTCCATGAGGATCTGCCAGCCCGTGCAGCAAGTGAGGCTGGAGAGAAGCTGGATGCTCCTGCTGGCAGTGGCCATGGACAGGATTGCCAAGGGAGGCCAGGATGCCATTGGCAAAGGCAATTTCTCTGGCCTGGGCTGGCCTTTTTCTCCTTGACAAATGGAAGAGGGTGCTGAAGAACAGGCAGCTGACACGAGGAGGCTGATGGCCACTCTCTGGGGCTCAGCGACCCTTCCTCCACCACAGCTCGCTGGGGGCAGGCATTCTGCTGGCAGGAGCTGGGGAGCCCAGGCTGCTGGAGCTGCTGGGATTGTGCAACTGAAACCGGCAGGATGGGAGGAGGACTGGGAGGGCAGCAGGCTTTGGACCTGGAAAGCTTTGGCACCAGATTCCACAGGGATTTTGCTGTGAACTCTGGGCTAAGAAATTCCTGGCACAACTGGAGGCCATTTCCTCTTGTCCTGTTGCCTCCCACTCGGGAGAAGAGCCAGACCTCCACCTGGTCAGGGAGTTGTAGAAAATGAGAAGGTTCCCCTGAGCCTCTTTCTGCTCCAGGCTGAGCCCCCTCAGCTCCCCCAGCCACTCCTGGTGCTCCAGACCCTTCCCCAGCTCCGTTCCCTTCCCTGGACGTGCTCCAGCCCCTCGATGTCTCTCTTGCCATAAGGGCCCCCAGACTGCCTCCAGGACTGAAGGTGCCTCAGCAGTGCCAGCACAGAGGGACGGGCACTGGTCCTGCTGGCTACACCGTGGCTGCTACAAGCCAGGATGCCACTGGCCTCCTTGCCCACTTGCACACTGACCACTCATGTTAAGCAGCTGTCAACCAGAACATCACCCCCTGCAGCTGCTCCTGGGGACCAGGGATCTCCCACAGGGATCCCCAAGGCCTTGTAGACATATCCTAGTGTTAGACATATCCCAGAGCTGATGTCACCACAGCATTTGGGAATGAGCATGCTTTCCCTGGGATTGGGAAGCCTCTGCGAGATGGTTCAGAGGCTGTGTCTAAGCTAGGGTGAAGGAGATGGTGCTGTAGATGCCAACCTGCAGCAGACTTGGGCACACCTGCCTCCTCCAGACTCCATCCCATAGGACAAGGCAGGGGCTGCCACCTTTCAGAGGTTCTCCTACTCCTATTTCTTTTCTCCAGCGGAGGCAGAGCAAGTGGATTAAAAGCTGCCTGTCAGCTTTAGAAAGGATCCCTGTATCTCCCAATTCTACTGCTGGAAACTTCATCTCTGGTCTTTGCTCTGAAGGGGCCTGAAGGGGACCAGGCTTGTGAAGGACCCCATTGCAGCGGGAGCGGCGCCCAGGCCTGGCCCCTTCCAGCACTGGCACAGGATGCCTTGCGTGCCAGAGGAACACTCTGAGCCCCTTTAGGGTCTGTGGAGAGCCCAGAGCCATCCCAGCTCATCTCCCAGTGTCTCCCCAGTGGCAGAAATGTGTCTCTTGGGCTCTGTAACCTGGGGCTGCCTGGGGCTGTCCCTCTGCCTCTCACCTGCTGCAGCCTTCCCATCTCCTCACAGCACCCAGCAGAGCCCAGGGATGCAGGAGAGCAGGAGTTTTCTGTTCAGGGACTTATAGCCAGTGGAGGGTCAGTCTCTTCTTCCAGGGAACAAGGGACAAGAGGAAGCAATCTCAAGTTGCCCAAGGAAGGTTCAGGTTGTGTTGGGTTGTGTTAATTGGTTTGTTCTCGGTTCCCCCTGTGCGTGGTTGCACCCCAAGTTGCCTCCCTCTCCCGGGACGTCAGTCTTACCTCCAATCCTCCCATTCCATTACAAAATTCCTTGTCTCTCCATGAATCCCCTCCCAGGCACCTTGTCTGTCACTCAGTCTTCCATCCCACTTCTCTCAAAACTTCCATGAGAGGTGTTGAGTAATTGGACCAGGCCAGGAACTCCTCCCATTAAGCCCTCTGAATGGTTGTTTTAATTGTCAGTTATCTCCCAGTTTCCACCCTTTTGTTCCCTTATTGGTGAACAGCTGAACTCCTCCTTTGTCACTCCCCCTGTACTTAAGGTGTTGTTCCTCTGATCTTGAGGGCTCTCTGGAGTCGTGCCCCCTGTGGCTGGGAGCTTTGTGTTATTCTCAATAAAACCTTGGATTAAGTACCCTCTGAAGTGCTTTCTCTCTTCTCCATCGTCGGCCGTGTCCTCCTGAGGAAAGGGCTCATACCCTTAGCTGCCCTTCTGCACTCCTGAGCATGGAAGAGTGTGAAAAACACCAATCACTTGTTTTTTAAAATTTTTAAAGTTTAATAATAATAAAATGGTTATTAAAATATTAATACAATTAGAGTAATAAAGTTTAGAGTTAGGACAATTCCACCCTGGGCATCCCTGGCAGCGCTGTCCAAACACTCCTGGAGCTCTGGCAGCCTCGGGGCCGTGCCCATTCCCTGGGGAGCCTGGGCAGTGCCAGCACCCTCTGGGGAAGGACCTTTCCCTGATGTCCAGCCTGACCCTCCCCTGGCACAGTTCCAGCCATTCTCTTGGGTCCTGTCCCTGCTCAGAGAGCAGAAATCAGAGCTGTGGCTCCACTGCCCCTCAGGGAGGAAGCTGCAGACCCAGGGGAGCTCTGACCTCAGGCTCCTCTGCTCCAGCAGGAGCACACCAACTGACAAGACAATAAAAAGCAAAGAATTACAGATGTCCAGATGCTCTCGGACACTAAGTCACGAAAAGCATGACTTGTTAACAAAGGAATCACCCTTTAACCAATACAATTGCTGCATATTAATACATTCTTCATTGAAGTAAACAAACGGGCCAGTAGACCTTGTGCTCCTTTCTTGATAAGGCCTTTACGAAAAGGATAGTCTATGGGGGTGGGAGCTCGGGGCTCGCGACGCCGCTGCTGCTCCCAGGTGAGCCAACGTCCCAGAGAAGGGGTAAGCCAGCAAGGCAGGATCGGAGTCTTCACCCTCGGAGGATACATCAAAAGACTCTGCTGTAGCTCGTTGGTCTAGGGGGTTTACCTTGCTCTGGCTCTTTTGTGGTTACAGCAATCGGCTTCAGAAATTCCGAGGGCCTTCTCCAGCTCCTTGAAACTTCCCCTGCACATAGGAGTAGATAATTTTGCAGTCTCTGTTCTTGGCTTGTTGTCTGGGTCCATTCTGGTTTATGTTGAAGTCCAGTAATTAATATACAGTAGACACTAGGCCCTCTGGGAAACAGGCAGTCTTCCCTGGGAGCAACTTCCTAGGAGCAGCTTCTGAACTACCCGAGGCAGTGTAAGGGATAGAAGGGGCTTCAAACTACTAGAAACAGCAGAACAGGTAAGATTTCTTCTAAAAAGGATTTTAACAAAGGTGTCAACGGCAGGAAGGGCTACAGAGGCTTGGGGAATTAACTGGAGGTGTAAACTGGGTATAGGGGCAAATACATAGGGGTGGAACTAACAAATACATGAACAAGAAAACTTCCGAACTGTGAGGAGGTAAACAGACAAAGGGTTATGAAATGAACAGGTTTTATGCCTTTATTAGTGTTCAGCTCTTTATTAAAAAGTCAGCTCAGCAGGGGGGTGTTGTAGCTTCTTCCAGTAGCTGAAGGGTGAGAAGGCTGCAGAGTCTGTCCCTGGAGTCTCCATGGCACGCTGGTAACCAGAGGTGCAGAGGTGTCCAGTCTGTATCTGCAGTCCCAGCAGACCGTCCTCTCTCCTTTGCTCCTGGCCCACTGGTAGCTGCCGGGTGGGGGGATGTGCAGAGCCTGCTGCCGAGGTCCAGCAGCATCTATCCCTCTCCTGCCCTCCAGGTAACACCAGGAAGAGTGTCTGTTTTCCTTGTGCCTGCTTCCCACAGCCCAGTCCAGTCTGGTCCTCTGCAGGTCATGGTGACAGGTCAAACACAGACTAGGGATGGGGTTCCCTTTTCCCCAACCGGCACACCCATCCAGCCCCCTCCACTGTGCCCCTCTTTTCATTTTGGGGTGTTTTTCATCCCCAAACTCCCCTCCCATGATTCCATGGGATTATTTTGCATCCCAGTCCTAGTTTGGGTGGGCGTAGGTGATTCCCAGGAGCAATTGGCTAATTAACATTTCAATGTCAGTACTTAGTTCGAGCCAAGTGTCCCAGTCAGGCTGTTTTGTTCATAACAAATCCCTCCCCTATTTCTTTGATCGGGCTTAAGCCTGCATCAATTTACAGTCTCTGGCTTTTGAGGGCTAGCTTCTTTGGGTAATTCTCTTAATTCCGTATATCAGCTTCTAGCAAGCCTTCTTTAAAGCTAATTTTAAGTCTTTTGGTTCCTTAATTACTGTCTATGCACAAGAGGAGGTGGGTTGGGTGACCCTCTAAAGGACACTTATTAAATAGTTACAAAGTACTTAAACTTTGACCATGGTACTTTAACTCAGAAGCGGTTACCACCTTACCGTATATCAGCTTCTAGCAAGTCTTCTTTAAAGTTAATTTTAAGTCTTCTTGTCCCTTAATTACTGTCCATGCACAAGAGGAGGTGGGTGACCTTGTTGGGTCTGGTCTGGCGTCTGGGGGTGGCACTGGTCCTTTTACTCTGGGGATATGGGTCCAGCCTTTTTCTTTGGTTCACACTGCAGTGTGTGTGGTGAGTAACACCTGAAAAGGTCCTTTAAATTTGGGGGTTAGTGGAGTGGTGGTGTTCCAGGATTTTATTAACACCTAATCTCTAGGACTGATGTTGTGGGCATTGGTATCCAGAGGGGAGGTCTGGGGAAGATATCCCTTCTTTCTGAGGCCTTCTAGGGATTTTCCTATGATTTTTAAATATTTTTGAGTTGCTGCCTCCCCTTCTAAATAATCTGCAGTACTGAAAGGGGTGATTAGAAAAGGGAGTCTAAACATCATTTCATAAGGAGAAGCCCCTCTGTCGGACCGAGGTCTTGTTCTGATGCGCAAGAGAGCGAGAGGTAAACACTTGAGCCAATTCATTTTTGTCTCTTCAATTAATTTGGTTGTTACATTTTTAAGAGTTTTATTCATCCTTTCTACCCTTCCTGAGCTCTGAGGATGCCATGGGGTGTGCAATCTCCACCCTATCCCCAGGGCTTTTGTTACTTGATGAAAAGTTCAAGCAACAAAATGTGGACCTCGGTTGAGTCAGTGTTATTGACTAGCCCGTATCGAGGTATGATATTTTCTAAGATTATTCCTGGAACTTTTTGCGTGGTTTCCTTTTTGGTAGGGAAAGCCTCCACCCAGTGAGTGAGATGATCTACGATCACTAGTAAATGCTTGTACCTCTGCACAGAGGGCATTTCAGTGATAATCTACTTGTATGTTCTGGAAAGGTCTTAAAGCAAGTTTTCCTCCCCCATGTGCTGTTTTTCTCATTACCTTTTGGTCAGTTTTCAGACAAATCGCACACCCTCTTGTGACTGCTTTTGCCAGATCATATACTCCAATACATAAATTTTCCCGTAAAAAGTGGTCACACAAACCTTGGATTCCCCAGTGGGTCAATTCATGACTTGAGCTAGTATCTTTTTATCTCGTGGGATGATACTTAACCTTTTTTGGACTTGCAAGTCTCTTCTTAAGAGATTACTTTTTTAATTTGGAAGATAGATAAAGTCTGCCAAAAATTGTCTAGAATTCTCCTTGATTTTTATATTTTGTCTATAGATGCTTTAAATGGCCTTCCCTTCACTTCTAAAACCTCTCAGACCTTCTTCCCAATGGTGACTATTACTGGTAACTTGTGCTGGATTTATCTGCCCCTGTGTTAACTAAGAACTCAAAATCTTTATAGCGAGGACTTACTTTAAATTTTACCAAGGGCTCTTCTTGATGGTTGATTGGATCTCTTCGCTTATAGAACCCCTGACACCTCTAGTCATCCCCCCTTGAAACCTTTAACCTTTTCTAAGACTTCTTGTTCTTTATGCATTGCTTTATCAAACTGAAATATAAGACACATCCCACTACAGTAATAGCACCTCCTGTTGCTTTGTGAAGTTTCAGGTTTTCAGGTTTCCTAAACTCAATGAAGTTCTTATTTGTCTCATATGATTCATATGATGGTGCTGGTAGGTCTCTTTTTTTTTTTTTTTTTTTTTTTTTTTTTTTTTTTTTTTTTGATAGCCCTGGTCTATTCCAGCCTGACTTAGACATCAGTGCTGGCGATTTCTCTACTCTTACACTTTCTCGAGCAACTGCAACCATAATTCTGGCTTTGGTTTTGGCCTTTTCTTCCTCCCTCCTTAAATATATTCTTAGGGTTTCTAGGTGTTGGTTTAGCTGATTATCCATCTACTGATATTGGGTTCCATACCATGGCCACTCTCCCTGTAATTTTAACTCTGGCCATACTTCTGTACTCTTGTGTAAACCCTTTGTGGTCTCCCAAGAATCCCATTGGTCTAACTATTGCCCTAATGGCCTGTTAGGGGGAATTCTCTTTGCTTTCTCTTTTGAAAGATCTGCTCCTTTGCTATAACCTGTTCCCATTTCCAGGCCTCAAAAAGAAAAGAAAAACATACCTTAAACGGTGCCCCCCTCCAAAATGGAATATACAGATATGCAACTATAGTTCATTTGGCTCCTTCCCATAACTTAGTATTTTAAATCTCTTGACTGAACTTAATCTCTTCGAGCTAACCTCCCACTCTTGGCATTTATATCTGTCCCTTGCCCAGGATAACCACTAATCGCACTCACATATATTGTCTTCTGCTTTCCTGTTCCTTTTTGGACTTCTTGATGGACTTTCTAGGCTTGGACCTTGGGGAGGTCTCGCCCCAATTCTTACTTGTCATTTTGCCCAACCTCTTTACTAGGCTTAGGAAGCTTGGTCTCCCTGCCGAGGTAAGGTCGAACGTCCTGCCGAGCCTTACACTCGAACTCCGGCCAAGTCCCCTCGCCTGACTCTCCTATTAGGCTTAGCCTGCTTGCCTTTGTACTTGCTTCTTTACTTGCTGGCTTACTCTGCCTGCTAGGACATGCCTCCTGCCTGCCATAACATGTACCTGGCCTGGCAGGGTTCCACAGAGCCATGCAGGGAGGAGCCCTGCATGCTGAAGCGGGTTTGCTGCAAGGCCTTGGGAGCCCGTGGGGGACTGTCCTGGCTTGTAAGATCAGCATGTATTCTATTGCCATCTGTTGGAGGTTGGGCAGGTACCTCCTGTTAAGTTGGGCAGTTTTCTTATCTCTTCCAAGAACAATGTCTCCCTCCGGGGAGAGATCTTCTGTTCATGGCCATTGAATGACTCCCTGCATGACTGGTAAAGCTCCATCATCCCATGGTGAGATGCTCCACCCAGAGGGAGGAGCCAAGCACCCCTACCTGCATAAAATCAGCATTTTTTGAGACACCAGAGCAGCCCCTTGCTGGATTCCCAGAGGAGAAGCTTCTTCTCTGCTGAATTCCCAGAGGAAGACCAGGCCCAACTACTACCAGACCTTAAGAGAAAACTACACCCTTCCAGAGATCACCACTTCAGCAGCATTTCATTTGCCCCTCCAGGAGGAGCAGCCACCATTTTAACTGGACTACTACCAACACCCTGACTCCTCAGGGTGTCAGTTTTCTGACTCCATCACTAGTTTTGTTTGTACTAATTACATTTTTTAATTATTTTTTTTAATTTAGGTTTTTTTTTTTCCTAGTAAAGAACTGTTATTCCTATTCCCATATCTTTGCCTGAGAGCCTTTTTTAAAATTGTGGTAATTCGGAGGGAGGGGTTTTACCTTTTCCATTTCACAGGAGGCATTTGCCTTCCTTCACAGACTCCTGTCTTTTCAAAGCAGGACAGGGACCCAGGCTGGAGCAGGAGGGCAAGAAGGACTGAACCTGAGGAAGAGTGACCCACGTGGCAGCAGGTTGTGGAGAGCTGTGTCCAGTGGGATGCACTCCAGTTCGAGAAGTTCCCAGAGAACAGTCTCCTGTGGAAGGACCCCCATGCTGGAGCAGGGCAGGGATTCTGGCTCCTCTCCCTGAGCAGCAGCAACAAGGTGGGATGAACTGACCAGAACCCAAATTCCCATCTCCCTATGCCACTGGAGGGGGGACGAGGGAGACTTTGGGAAGGAGGGAGGACTGGGGGAAAAGGGGTTATGAGATTTGTTTGGTTTCTCATGATCCTGCCCTGATGCTGGGAGTAGTCAATTCAGTTGATATCCAAAAACTGAGGCAGCTTTGCCTATGACGGTCAAGGGGGAGGGATGTCTTCCTGTCCTTATCTAACCCAGGGACCCTTGGTTCTATTTTCTCTGCCCTGATCAGGTGCAGAGGGCACGGACATAGCTGCTTTGGTGGGTACCTGATGTCTGACCAGGGTCAACCTACTGCACACCTCCAGGCCTGGTGAGTCCACAACTTCTCTGGACAACCTAGCCCAATGCCCAGCCACACTTCAAGGCAAGAATTTCTTCCCAAGACCTCACTGAAACCTGCCCTCCCTCAGCTTCAACCAGTTCTCTCTGTCCTGTCCCTGAAGGCTGTGGGGAAAAGTCCCTCTGCAGCCTTCTGGTGGCCCTCTCCTGGTGGGTACTGGGAGGCTGCTGGGATGTGTCCCCTGACTTCTGCAGGTTCTTTCCTCAAGTCCCACCAGTTGGTTATCGGTGACACAGCAGAGTGTAGGAGCTTTGGCAGCCTGAGGCCCAGTTGTCAAGGAGCAGAGCAATGGAAGCCTCCTTCTGCAGGTGACATCATAAAGACCAGAGCCAGAGGAAGCTGAGGCATCTTCAGGGGCACAGCCAACAGGAGGCAAGCAGAGCGTGGCCTTTCCTCATGCTTCCCTGTCGCTTCCCTCTTGCTCCCTTATGGCACGTGTGACCTTCACTGGAAGTTCACCCCGCATGTTCTGCAGCCACCAGAGGAACAGCAGGAAGAAATGGCTGCAATTGGTCCTGGGATCAACATTCCTCCCTGCAAGACCCACAGACTGGTAGAGGTTGCTGAGCCAATCACCTCTGCTCTCTCCTCAGCCAGCCTCAGGGAAAAGCTGGTGCTGGCCTTGAAGAAGGAAGGCTACATTCCCAAACTCTTAAAGCTTTTCCAAATCTGTGAGGAGTTACAGCTCAGACAGGCCTTGCAGCATTTGACAGCCATTATGCAAGGAATTCTGTGGCTCGACCAAGCAGCTCTGCTGGAGGTGATGCTGCCACAGGAGTGTATCATGGATGTGGTGGGATGCTTCAAGTATGGTCCCTCTTTGGCACAGCCCTAATGGCACCAGCAGCTCCTGCAGCAAACAACCAAGCTGAAGGAGCTTCTTCCCATCTGAGTCCCTGAGCTCTGGCAAAAATGCAGCCAGATGTACTGGGCACAGTATATTAAGGCCACCATCTTTCCCAAAGCAGCTGGGCTGGAAGAGGATTCTCTGCCCACCCTCACCTCCTTAATCAGCTGCAAGAAAGAGGAGATCTTCCGTGTGTTGGATGTAAATGCCTTCTGACCTGCTCTCAATGGCTTGGGACCTGCAGCTGGAGTTGCCAAGGGATCACTGTTCCTCAGACATGCTTGCATGAACACAGGATGGAAATGATCCCCCTTCTTTCTCCTCCCTTGGATTCTGTAGTTTAGAAAGTGAAGAGCTCAGGAAAGGAGCTATAGATTCCTGAATGGACTGTCAAGAGTCTCAAGTTCTTCTCTTTGATGGGCAAGCAACAGACTGCTTTGGAGCTGGTTTGGGGTGGGAACTGGGGAACAAGCAGCTTTTGAGGTGCCGTCTCAGAGCTAGGTGCAATGTCTGTGGAACTCATTCTGAACCTGAGATGCCAAAGGGCAGGCTCAGAGAGAACACTGCCAGCACTGCTTCCCATGGGAAGGGGTGACGAGAAATGCAGGGACAGAGAGGGCAGAAGGTGTCCAAAGCCTTGAGAGATGATGACGATGGTGATGATGTTCAGCCTGGTTTTCTTGTCCCTCTGGAGCCTTAAGCAATGGGGGAACTAAAATTCTTGGCCAGAAAAGAGCTTTTGTCCTACAGGTCCTGAATTGTTTCTTGGGAGAGGCTGTGACTGTACCAAGCCAAGGCAGGGGCAGAAGTGCAGAGCAAAGAATCATCAAGGGAGGAGCTGGTTTGAGTGTGAGGAAGGGCAACCAGGCCGTGGCTGCAGCCAGCTAGGAACAAGTTTGTCTGCTCCCTCTTGCCTGGGGGACCTGAAAAGATGCTTTGCAGGGTTGCAGCTGCACAAGAGGGAAAGGGGATCCTTGTGGAATGTTCTCAGGGCAAGGGGAACGGGGCAGGTGCCACATGGGACAAACTGTGTCTCAGCTGGCTCTTGGGAGCTGCAATTTTCAGGAGCCTCTCCTGAGCTCAGCTTCCTCTATGGCTCTGGCCTTCTGCCTCCACTTCTACTGCACACAGGCACTGCTGAAACAATGCCCTGGGAAGGAAGGACCCTGTGGGATCTGTGTGCTCTGGCATTGGCCTTTGTTGGGCTACAGTGAATGGAGGGGTGGAGAGCTGGGTGCAGCCAAACTAGCAGATGTTGCTGGAGGTGGCTGCCTTCCCAAGAGTGTCTCCAGGAAAGGACGTCTCCAGGAAAGGACGGATAACTCCATGAACCATCAGATGCTCAGGCAGTCAGGTGTAGTGTAGCGTGACCCAAAGAAACAAGAGAGACTCTCTGTATAAGGTAACAACTGCTGTTTATTCTCTGAAGGGTAGGAGGGTCCAGGGATAGCAGGGAAGGGCAGCAAGTTGAAGGGTCTTAGTGAGAGAGAGCCCCAAACAGGAGAATCCAGGGTATATAACAGGGTAAGCGGAACATGGAAACCAATGGGAGCATGGGGAACCAATGGGAGAGAGGACAAGAGGAGATGTGAGGATGGAGTGATGCGATGACAACCAATGGGGACATAGAGGAGGAGTGACATAAAACAGGAACCAATGGGGAAACACAGAACACTGAACTTTCCAGAACGGGGGAGTAGACCACAGTTAATTAGCACCGCAGTTTTACATAAAATCAGTGAACCATGGGAAAAGGTTTCAAGTCCTCACCATAAACAAACGTATTGTCCCAGGGCATTCCTGCCCCTCTATCTTCCATGTGGCCTACTACATCTCCCCCTTTTCTGTTAATTAGAAAAACCTTTCCCATCGTCTTTTTAAGAACCTGTACAAAACAAGAGAATGACACTGCTACAATCAGGATGATGATTAAGATCCACGGCTGTGGACATTCTCAGTTCAGTCAGAGAGAAAACAGAAGGTTTCTAACCAGGCAGAAGCCTGGGAAACAGTTGGGAAAAAATGTAAATAATTCTTTATCTCTCTTGTTGTTCACATTGTTTATAGATAAGTTCTGCCACTGTGCGTCATTCACTTCACACCAATGGTGTGAGATCTTTTTACTTTGGGACCAATAGAATTGGTCTGGACAATGCTCTCTATAAAAGAGTGATATATTTGAAATAAATAAGAGTTCTACTCTCAAGCCTTCTGAACTAGAATTCTTTCATACCATCCTGCCTCAACGGCATCATACGACAATCCCCTAATAATCGAGATAGCCCAATTTGGGACACCTCATTGCTCAAAAAGATTGTCCACCCAGTCTGTGGTCTTCTTTTTAATCTTAACATCTCTGATTTGGTCTTGCATTCTTTTAATATTAGATTGAATTGAGGTGCTGTGAGTTGACAGATTGAAACAGCAAAGACCCTTGAAGTCCTCACAGCCATGGCCATGGGCGAACAGTAAGAACTCAATGGCTGCTCTATCATGAAGTGTTGCATGCCTGGTGGTCTCCTCGTCTGCTAAAAGGTCTGCTAGTGCAGTGGACGTAGTGTTGGCCTGCTTACTCAGCCAGCACCCCAGGTGAGAAAGCTCACCAAGAGCTTTTGCAGTTGCAACCCATGGAAGAAAGATGGATACTGCGTCCCTCTTCAGTTTTCCCCAATTCTAAATTTGATCATTACAATTTGGGTCAAATTCAACGTAAGATATTTTTGTATGTGCCAATTGATTTCTCTGCTTCCAATCTTTGATTAAGGTAATGTTTGGGGTGAGCATAGTAGTTTGACCAAGGCTGCAGGGGCCGCCTTGGAGTTTCAAGGGGATCCCTACCTACAGATAAGAAACATGCCCCTGGGAAGCACTTTGGGTTATGGAAAGGATTCAGACAGTATGGAACTGGTATAATTGCACCATCTTACTGTGTTGTACCTCTTATCGTTGGGTGATATATTCTTCCTTGCGATGGTCTGAACTTGCATGGTGTCAGACCAGCCTTGACTTGGTCGTTTATAAAAAATTTGGACACAGAAAGTTGCTTTCATGGACCCCAGTAGGTCCAATTCCCAGGGTTCCTGTGGTGCATGCGGAAGGATCTTCCTCCACTCATCCCAAGTGCCCACAGGGTTGGGTTTCTTACCCGTGTAGGGGTAGTCCTTTTCTGACAGGGGAATGTTGCTTTCATGTTGCTGTCTGAGGACTCTTTCTGTTTCTCCACAATGTGCTCTCTCCACAATAGATTGTCCCATGAGGTTGTGGGGGATGCCGGTAGTATGTTGGATTCCCCACAATTATAGGAATTCCTTAAAGATCTTAGAGGAATATGCTGGACTGTCATCCGTTTTTATATTTTTGGGACACTGAGCATTGTGAAAGCCTGGTAGAAATGTTTGATAGCATCTTTCACCTTTTTGCTGGCATATGCTGAAGCGAAGATGACAGTGGGAAGGGTGTCAACAGACACGTGTAGGTACTTGAGGCGCCCAAAGGGAGCAAAATGTGTTATATCAGATTGCCACAGTTCTAAACTGCCCAAGCCTCTCAGGTTGGTGCCAGTCACCCTATGGATGGTAGTGCAAATGACTGACAATTGGGGCATGTAGTGACAGTGGCCCTTGCCTGTTGGTTAGAGATTTTAAACATTCAAGCCAATGCAGGGGCATTCTGATGATAGAACTGGTGGCTGAGTTTTCCTTGTGGAACATATCTGGTAGAGCCTGACATAATGTGTGGGTTGTTTGATGGGCATTTGCTACCATTGCAAGTAGATCTGTCCTCTGATTACCCTCAGCAATGGGGCCTGGAGGTCAGTGTGTGACCGGACATGCATAATAGGAAATGGTTGCTCCTGGTGGGAGATGAGCCAGATCAGTTCTGAGACCAAGCAGAATAATTTTCAGTTGGAAACATCTTTCAGCAGAGAGTGTTCAGCTCTGTCCGCTACCCCGCTGTACGCTGAATCTGTGACTGAATTGAAGGGTTGTTTGGACATGTTAAATGCTCTCATGACTGCGGTAATTCCACAGTCTGGGGGGATCCTTCAACAACTTGGACATCAGACTCCCACTTATGAGTATCTGGATCCTTCCAAGTGAACACTGACTTACGTGATTTTCCAGAGCTGTCAATGAACACTGTGAGAGCTTCTTTCAAAGGGATTTTGCTTTTAAGAAAATTTGGAACCAGATGGAAGGAATTTTGTAATAATTTATGTTTTGGGTAATGAATGGAAATTTGACCAGGATAGCTGTCCAAAGCAAATTGGAGATGTTCACTGGTTTGTAGAAGTTATTCTAATTCATCAAATTTCAGTGGCAGAAAAATGCATGTTGGGTCGCACACTGCAAGGGTACGGAGGTGGTGTTGGCCCTTGATAATTGAGCTATAAGCTCTTCAGAGGTAGTAACAGTCTTTCTTAGTTGGTGTGATAGAAACAGCCACTTGATAGTCAGTAACTGGTCAGTGGTGGTTGGATCCCATTGGAAAAGTAGTGTGTGAAAATTCGGAGACTTACCAAGGATGGCAGGTTGCAGCAGGAGGGCTTGATCAACATGATGGGCGTGGCGGGAGGAGATGGCACGGGCAACTTTGTGGAGTGCCTCATGGGCTTTGAGGGTTAAGGTGTGATGTGAAGCTAGGTCATCACTTCCCTTGAGGAAGTTGAACGGCGGTGAAGTCCTCTGTGGTGAGGCCCAGGAAGAGTTGATCCATGTGATTGTGCCACACAGCTGCTGTAGGTCATGTAATGTTTGTGGGTTCTCTTTGATGGTGGTTTTGGGGAGTTATGGTCTCCATCCTGTGATAAGAAGCCCAAGGTACTTCCAGGGGCAGCTGAATTGAGTTTTCTCAGATGTGATATCAAAGTCTGCATCTGTGATGGCTGACACTGTCTTTTTGACCACTGCGTTGAGGTAAGTCTTGTCCCGTGAACAAATCGAAATGTCATCCATGTAGTGTAGGATGCCCAAATCAGGGAAAAGCTTGCATATAGGCAGCAGGATCTGGGCTAAGAACATTTGACACAAAACTGGCGAGTTTTTCATCCCCTGTGGAAGGACCCAGTGGTACTTCTTAAAAGATTCTTGGCGACTGATGGTGAGTACTGAGAATACAGATCTGGGGGCATCTGCAGAATGCAGAGGGATGTTAAAAAAAAAGTCCTTGATATCGAGGACTGTGAGTTGCCAGTCCCTGGGGAGCATAGAAGGCAAGGGGAGGCCTGGCTGCAACAGGCCCATATCCTCTAGTATGTCATTGATTTTTCTAAGATCTTGGAGCAGTTGCCACCTGTCTTTGCCAGGCTTTTTTATAACAAAAACAGGGGTGTTCCAGGGGCTGGTGAAGGTTATAATGTGCCCCTTTTACAACTGCTCCTCTACTAGACTGTTGAGTGCATCTAATTTTTCTTTCGGAAGGGGCCACTCATCCACCTGTTGCCTTCAGATGAGAAGGCAAGGCGACCTGGTTTCAAGGGACAGCACGGCAGCCCGGCCTTGCCCAGGCCACTCGAGCCACAGACATACACAGACACCAATGTGGTGGATGGTCAAAAGGCATTTATTACCTTATCTCGTGAGGTTAAATAGTCAAGGGGGCTTTACTACGTCAAAGGAAGAAGGTAGGGTCTCTAGGGTTAGTAAGGGGTGAAAAACTACTGAGTTAGGAGGGGTTTCATGTCTCAGGGGTGATGGATTACATACCACAGGATGAGGGGGGAAGGGTCTTGCTTTCCGTTACATCCCAAAATCTTCTGTTCGCCTGTCCCTATCTACCACATCCACCCACACTGGGTCGTCAGTCTTCCATGGCAAGGGTGGGGTGGTGTGCTCCGCAGTGGCCCACACTAGAAATCCCATGATGATTTGGGAATTTCCAGTCTGGCCTCACGCTGGGACAGAACATCCCTGGCTAATAGGGGTATGTTACTGTTAGAGGCAAACAGCCTAATGGTTGCAATTTGCGCCTCTGGCCCCTCCACACTTACGAGGTGTATGCTTCTCAGGAAGTTGACAGCTCCTCCAGTCCCGGAGACTGTGCCACAAGGGGACACCAGCTCCCAGTTGTGGGGCCACTTGGATCTGGGGATGAGTGTGACGTCTGCTCCAGTGTCTGCCATGACAGAAAATGTCACTGATTTTCCATGAAGGGTCATGGTGATGTTGACCTTTGGCTTTTCTCTGCTTAAAACATGTGAATAATAAATGTCATAATTGTAATTGTCTAAATAGTCTTGTCCAGAGAGCACATACATCTGGGCAAAGGGAGCGCCTTCATAGAGGGTAAATGGGGGGGTCAGTACAGACAATGGAAACTGTAACTTCTTGACCTGGGTCAACAGAGACCACCTCTGGAATCATCGTGATGTTATCTGGGGTATGCACGTTATCTCCGATGAGGAGCACTTACATTGGTCTGTCATGATGAGGGGGAGCCAGGACCCCCTCAGGTACCCTTACCAAACTTTTGTCCTCCAATAACAGATGAAGTGAGCTGTGAAGGACTCACTTGGTCTGCTGGTTTAGTTGGCTGGTCCTGCAGAAGAGACAGAGTCCCTCCTTATGGCTCCTGTCCTCAGAAACATACAGTCCAGAAACTGGGTCTCCTGGATGGTCAGGAGACCCCGGCAATGCAACCTTCCACTTGATGTCATCGCGTGAGGTCACCCTGTGCTCTGCCAACCATTTCCCAGACGGCGCACTGGATGATGGTTCCAAAGAGAATTAGAAACAACATAAGGACAGTGCATTTGAATATGATCCAATTGTCAGCAGTTAAAACATCTGGTATCACTAAAATTTGTCAAGACCTCCCCTACTCCTCTATTCACTGGGAGCGCCATGGTGCGTTCGAGTGATGTCACTTTGGCGCAAGCCTCGACCATCTGTTGAGTAGTTGGCTCAGGATCCTGGGGGAGAGCTCAGATGACCCTTTTATTCTCTGAATGGACATTTGTGGCTGCCATTTTCCTAAGCAGTTCTTCCCATGCCTCAGGATTATCAATTTGTCTGTCAATTGCTTCATTCAACCTGTCCATGATCTTAATAATTTGTCAACCCCCTGTTGTATAGCTGAAAAATTCTGAAGTGGGGTGCTGCCATCTGGTATTTTAGCAATGCAATGTGAGCACCATTTTTAATGTCAGTTAAAACAGCCATGGGCAGCAAAGCCTGGTCTTCTAACCTATCATATTCTCCTTACCCCGACAAGGTGTTCAAGGTGTCATTTTTGTCTCCCTCACCCACTTTGTGCTTAGCAATTAACTGTTTGAGTAAATTTCTCCATTGAACCTCCCACAGGAGGAATTCATTAGATGGCAACAATGGTTGATATATCTATAATAAGGTACAATGTGTGTCCTGTAAAAGTAAGTTCAAGCAAGCTCTTGAAATAGGGTGAATTTCGCCCATAGTCTTTCACGGATTTTCTCAACTTTCTCACCTCAGCATAAGGTATTTGTTGCCAGTACGGGTTCCCCTCCCTCCTCATGACAACCGGAGCCACAAACCAATCCAAGTCTTGAGCAAGCTCCAGGTTCCCATCCTTCACGGCTTCCTCCCGAATCCACAACCAGCTCCTACCAGGCCTGATGTTGTGGCCTGGGGTGTCACTGTCCTCATCCTCCTCCGAGGATGGTGGAAAGACCAGCCATGGTGCGGACCATCCAGCCAATCGGTAGGGTTTGATGTTCAGAACTCTTGCAGGCCAAGATGGCCTGCTTCTGGTCGACTTCCAGTAGTGTGGGAACCAGAAGTGACAGGAGAAGGAGAGGTGGCCTGCTCGGAGGTTGGAACCACCAAGCCCACCCAGGGGAGTGGCTTGAGGGAAAAAAGGGGTGGGTCCTGACACACACACAGAGTCGATGGGGTGGAAAGAGAGGGACTTGATGCAGGGGCAGGGCTCGACAGTTGGAGAAGAAGAGGAGAGCAGGTGAAAGAGAAAGACAACCACTATTTTGCATTGGACAGGTCTGGGATCCCAAGATGGACATCTGAGCCATGTGGCCGGCACCATCGGGTACTACATTACTAACTGAACTGGGGACTGAACCGGGACAAGGGGTTGTAGGATTGGGGGAATGGGCAGGGTCCGGGCTGGTGTGGCCAGTGCCAGCCCAAGATAGGCACAGAGGGGGACAGGAGGCAGGTGGCAATCTTGTACCCTTGGGCAGGATCTGCGTCCTGACCCACTCTTGGGGGAAGGAGGGTTAGGATTTGGGAGGGAGGAACATGGCTACTGGGGTGAATTGGGGTCCCAACTTTTCCCTTTCTCCTTCACCAACTTAAGAATAGAATCAAACAAAGGGTAAAACTTCTCCACTTTAAAATTCCCATTCACTTGTTCTCTATATATACATTTCCCCACTCTCCCCCAAAACTGAATTGAGTGAATGTCTTCCCGGGTGATCCCCAGGAAGTGTTTAAACAAAACATGAACAAAGGACTTCAAATCCCTTTTGCAAAACAGAACAGCTCCCAAAACAAGGGTGCTCTTAACTTGGAGCTAGAGGTCCTGTTGAATGAGGGACAGGTGAATTCCCATAGTTCAAAGACTTTCCCCCCACCAGGTAAAGGAAAAACTAAAAGAAACGAGTCTGTGTGGGTACCCTGCCCTGGCACCCTGCAGCCCCTGCTGTAGCACTAACCAAAGACAAATCACAGACTAAAAGAAGCAACCTTGTGAGAGTGGGTCAGTGTCCTGGCTTGTAAGATAAGCATATATTCTATTTGCCATCTGTTGGAGGTGGGGCAGGTACCTCCTGTTAAGTTGGGCAGTTTTCTTATCTCTTCCAAGAACAATGTCTCCCTCCAGGGAGATATCTTCTGTTAATGGACAATTGAATGACTCACTGCATGACTGGTAAAGTTCCATCATCCCATGGTGAGATGCTCCACCCAGAGGGAGGAGCCAAGCACCCCTACCTGCATAAAATCAGCATTTTTTGGGACATGACAACAGCCTCTTTGCTGGATTCCCAGAGAAGCAGCTTCTTCCCTGCTGGATCCCCAGAGGAAGACCAGGCCCATCTACTCCATCACCAGACCTTCAGAGAAAACTAGACCCTTCTACAGACCACCTCTTCAGCAGCATTTCATCTGCCCCTCCAGGAAGAGCAGCCACCATTTAACTGGACTATTACCAACACCCTGACTCCTCAGGGTGTCAGGTTGCTGACTCTATGAGTAGTTTTGTTTGTACTAATTACAATTTTTTATTTATGGGGTTTTTTTTCCCCTAGTAAAGAACTGTTATTCCCGTTCCCATATCTTTGCCTAAGAGCCTTTTAATTTTGAAATTGTTGTAATTCGGAGGGAGGGGGTTTATCTTTTCTATTTCATGGGAGGCTCTTGTCTTCCTTCACAGACTCCTGTCTTTTCAAACCAAGACAATATGTTTTTAAAATAGTTTTTTTTTTCATTTTAAAAAAGAAAATCTACCTCTTAGCCAACCTCATGATGAGCCCTGTCCAATTGTCATTCTATTCATACTGAGCAGTCTGACAGTCATGTGGATCCTCCCTCAGCCACACCAAAACATCTGCGTGACCTTGGTGTGGATGCTCCAACAAGAAAATATACGCCTGTCCACTGCAGCAGCGAGAGACCCTCTGTATACCTGCCTGGTAGGGATTCTGTTGCAAGCTAGAGAGTTTCCAGCCAAGTTTGACACACCTATGCCTGACTTAGGTCCCAAATCACACCATATCCAGCCACAAAAAACCTGTCAGAGGCGAACTGTAATGATTAGGAACCCCACAGAGGAGTGGCTGCCAAAACCCCAAGAATTAGAGCTGTTGGGTTCCTCCCCGATGCCATGCTGCATTCACTTTATCTATACCCCACTATCTAACACTAATTCTTTTAACAACCTACTTGCAGTGTTGAGAGGAGCCCACTGCCAAACTTGATATCTAATATGTGGCCCCTCTCCTCCACCCCCCTTCCCCTGGGTTTAAATCTCCTGCAGCAACATCCTCAATCTCTTTTCCTCTCTTTGCCTCCCTTGCACTTCCTTGGAGTGGTTCCACAATAAAGTGGGAATATAGTCCCAAGAAGAAAGAGCGCCTCCAGTCTTTTACTTTTGTCCTTGTGAGATTCAGAGGGGCTGGGGGTCCAGAGCTAGCTGGATCGTACCCCAAAGGCCCCGGGATCAATCTTACAAGCTCCCACTGCCTGCAGGAGACATCTGGCAGCAGCAGAGTCCAGGAGAGGCCCTGGCACCCCCAATCCACAGGTTCATACCATGGAATGGACAGGAATACCTGGGAGAAGGTTGGAAGGTTGTCATGATGCAATGACTGCATTGGAGAGAACTTGAAGGACACTTTGCCAAACCTTGGGGGTCACGGATGGATTGCCATGATAGATTAGTATCCCTAGTGGGCTGGATGTCTCTCAGATTTCCTGCCAAAGAAAGAAATGGCACTTTGTGCAGGGGACACCTGAATGCTTCAGGCCCCACCAGAAAGATACAGGCAGAGCTGTCAGAGCCAAGGGAATTTTTTGTAGGCCTTTGTTTCTGCTGATGCTGCACTTTCTGATTGGAAAGATCTCTGCCAAGGCCAGGATTTAATGAAGCCATTTTCTCCCTTAGGTATCCAAAATACTTGGGTTTTTCAATTCCTTGTACGCCCTCTGTCTTCCTGTTCTGACTGTGCTGCTTCTGGTCAATGCACCAACAGGTACCTGGGAAATAGCAAATGAGGATTTTACCTTGTTTTCCCCCTTTGGAGGCTTGTAGTGTCTGGAATGGACTGACAGGGGTGCTCCCAGCAACCAGCTGGTTAGGCCAGCTGGGAATGCACTTGAGAAAAATGGCTGCTCCCCAAGGACAGGGGTTCTGCAGGCAGAACTTTTCAGCCCCTTCTTGCCCCTCCCTGACATGGCTTCAGGCTGTGCTTTTGATGGATCTCCTGGAGGAGGGTTCATGGTGGAGGAGTTGAACTTCTATCCTTTATAAGATTTGCTTCAAGGGCCAAAAAAGTCACCACTGTGTTGGTTGTTTTGTTCTCCCTAAAAATTCTGCCTCCTAAAGCAACCCAGGAAAGCCAAAGTCCATCAAACACATGTCATAAACTGCAGGAACATTTGAGCTGGGTAGACAGCACAGGACATTTCTTTATTTTTTTTCTTTTTTGCTCATTGAAGACATTACTTTTCTTGTAGATTATTATTAAATGGCACAACTCCTGGCTTTAATTTTGGAGCTGTTGAGTTTTTGTGTGACATGGCACAAGGAGCACATGACGAGTTACATCCTCCACTGGGATTTGCTAAGAAGAGATGTGCTTTTGATCAATTCCAAACACACATTTCTGGCCTTGAGTGAGTAGCCTTTGGCATTTCCTTCTTCCAAGCTTAGCATGTGCTGGGTGGAAGGTGTTCCAGTAGACACTTGAACTCAGGATTCATGGGAAGGGATGGGAATGAATTTCTGGACTGCAGCCCTGGCCTGTGGCTCTGGAATCCTTAAATTTCTCTCTTCATAAAGGTGTTTTGCACTTCATTGCCCTGAAGGATGAGCTTTATACCTGTTACATCACCCAGGGAAACCTCTTGGCATCCCTTATGCAGGCTCTGCTGGACGATGGAGCTACGTCCAACCTGCTCCACAGGGCTGTGCTGGAGCTCTTTGAATTTCTCAGACCGGTGAGTTCAGCAGCAGCTTCAGCTCGGACACGGCCGTGGCCTCTCAGCTCAACAGGCCCAGTGCAGCCTCTTGCTTCAATGCAAGTGTCACAAACAGCCTCAGGACAGTGCTGACTCTGGTGTCCTTTGCCATGGGAAGATGAATCATTCTTTCCAGATTTCAGCTTTTGGCTTCAGAATCAATCAGAATTGCTTCACAATTGCTCTGAAAAAAAAGTGTTTTGGCTCTGGCCAAGGAATCTGTTCCTTTGCAAAGGAAACTCAGAAGCTTTCTGAACTTCAGCCTGTGACCCGTGGAGATTTGAGACGGTGTGTTGTTCTTCTGCAGGAAGATTTTAAGTCCCTGGTTGTCCATGTCATCGAGAACTTCTGTCCTGTACTGGAATGGATCACCTACGTGCAGACATTCCAGGGACTGAAGAGGACATATGAGAGAGACAAGCACTGACAAAAACAGAGTATGCACAGGTGGGCCACAATCTCTGTGCTGAGAGCCTGGCAGGGACTGCCCTATGGCAGGGCTACTCCTTGGTCTTGTTTGCCAGAGGGCAGCAGGAGCAGGTGAGTGGCACTGGCCTTGGCTTTTCTTCTGGAGGAAGACTTCCAGGATGAGAGGGAAGCTGCCTCTGCCTTTTCTTGTGGCGCCCTGGAGTAGAGCTGCTCTTGGTCAGGGCACTCCTTGCTCCTCTCAGAAAGCCCTGAGCTTCTCCAGAGCAGAATCTTGTTCTGTCCCTCCAAGGGAGGATTCAGCCTGCCTAGGCTTCAGCCAGAGGCTGCTAAGTCTTACAGAGAGGACACAAATGCTCATGGAGCTGGATTGCCTTCCCAAATGGTCCACAGTCCCTCCAAACTCTGCAAGTCATCACTGATCCTGGCTGAGTTGGAAGCAGCAGCAAAGCTGGAGTCACTTGTTCTGTCTCTCTGCAGGGTCCCATCCCTCTAGGGCAGAGGTGCCAGAGCCTCGGACCAGGAGGAACAAATGAGCATCAATGCAGCCCAAGGGGGAGCAGCTCAGACAGCACCAACAAGCTTCAAGGGCTCCTCTTCACAGAAGGCAACCCTGTGTCCACTGCTGATGGCCCTCAAGGTGGGAGAACTCGGCCCAGCTGCTGCCCTGGCCAGGGCCAGCGGAGCTGCCATGCCAGGGCAATGCAGCACGGGCAGCAACAGCCTGGGGGCTTGCAGGGGGGCTTAGTTTGGGCTCAATTCACCCAAGCCCTGCCCAGGGACACCCTGACTGCTGGGGGGGGAGCCTGAAGAAAAGAGGAGCTGGCCCTGGAGTCTGGTGCTGACCTGGGGGCACACTCTGCTCTTGCATCTTTGGCATCCCTGAACTGGGCCCACTCCTTGGCTCTTGCCCTGCCCATTGGCTGGTCTGGCTGGGGCACGGACAGAGGAGATGGCACTTGGGTGTACAAAAATTGCACCTTTCTAAGTATTCTTTCAACGTGAGAATTTCCTTTTTTCTTTTTACTGTTTAGCAGAAACCTTGACCAGTGGAGCCTGCCAATGATCAAGAGGAAGTAGTTCCAAAGAAACAACCACCTCTGGCCTAAGGAAGTAAACTTACATTTTGGGGTTTTCAGGCTAGGAACAGTTGGATGTTAAATAGCTGCAGTTTGTATTGGATTTAGCTCGTTTCTTAAAAGATTTGCTGTTTTCTGTAGATACCAGAGTTTGTTAGAGTTGGTAGAGTTTTTTCAAGAAAGAAAAGTTTACTTTCTGTTCAAGCTCCCAATAAAATTGTTTGAGCTTGTTAACAAGAGGTGTTAAGATTAATAGAGTAAGGCTGAGCTGTAAAATTCAGGAATTGACATTGTATCTCATTGAATCTCTGTAATTGTAGAAGTATTATTGATAAATGTCACTGGGATAAAACGTTCTATGAAGCTGGAATGGGTATTTTTGCCTGATTTCCTCTGAGTTCTTGGACAGTGCAGTCAGCCATGGAATGCCATGGGGAAAGGGGGACCTCTTCTGGTCTGATTTCCAGTCTCCTCACACCAAACCAGGAGAGGATTCCAAAACATTTCTAGGAATCTTCAGGTCAATTGCTGGGAACAGCCCCAGCTTGGCATCTAAGGCAATTCCTTTTGCTTCAAGTTGTGTTTATAGCAAACTCAGACCTACAGGCTGGGAAACTGCCCCAAATGTCTGTCAAATTATATAATCTGGTCTTCATGACATGACAGCTTGACTCCAATATGCTGTATCTTTCACAAATACCAGAAACAATGGCACAGATTGCAGGGGTATGGGGATGGCTGTTGGTGTGGGTCACAGCCATTTCTCCAGAGATGTGGCTGTGCAGGACTTCTTGGCATTTGGTAGCTCAGTCCAATGTCCAGGAGTCCTGGGAAGAGGCAGAAATCTCCACAACTACGCCAGGGTGAAGTTCCTGTCAGGACAAGAAAAGGCCCGATTTCAAATGGCTGACAGGCCCAGCCAGGCAGTTTTCACAGGAGCCTGCTCTTGTCAGCTGTGCAAACAGGGCGGGCTCTCTCCCCGTCCCAAGGCTCAGGCAGGGAAGGGGCTCCCAGAACCCGAAGCTGAAGTGCCAGTGTGGCTGTGCCCACGGCTTCAGGCCAGGGCTCCGGCTCATGCCAGCCTGGCTTCCTGCCCCAAGGAATTCCATTCTGGAAGCAAGAGGGGAAAAGCTCAGCAGCTGCAGGCCTGCTCCAGCACAGTCCCAGCATGCTCATCCTGAGAAAGAACCAATCCTGCTGGGAAGAGACAGGCTGGGGAGTGAAGGCATGGAGAGCAGCCCTGAGGGGAGGGACTTGTGGGGTCCTGGTGGGTGAGAAGTAGACGTGGCCCATGCACATGTGCTGGCACCCAGAACCCTCCCTGTGCTGGGCTGGTCCCCCAGCGTGGGCAGCAGGGCAGGGGAGATTCTGCCCCACCTGCAGAGTTGCTTCCCACCCTGAGGCCCAGCACAGAAGGAACACGAAGCTGTTGCAGCATGCCCAGAGGAGGCCACAGAGATGACTTAGAGAATTAAGGGAAGGCTGAGAGAATTGGTGTTGTTCAGACAGGAATAGCAAAGGCCTTGTAGTGACCTAATTACAACCTTCCAGTACCTGAACAGAACCGACAAAGTCCTGGAGTGACAGGACAAGGGGGAACAGTTTTAAACTGTAAGGGGAGAGATTTTAGTTTGTATATTGGAAATAAATTCCTCTGTGTAAGGGTGGTGAGACCCTAGCACAGGTTGCCCAGAAAAGCTGTAGCTGCCTCATCTGTGAAAGTGTTCAAATGTTCATCCAGCCAGACTGGATGGGACTTGGAGCAGCCTGGTCTAGAGAAAGGTGTCCCTGCACATGGCAGGGAGTGGAATGAGATAATCTTTTAAGATTCCTTCCAAATTAAACCACTTTGGGATTCTATGATTCTATAATATGAAGCATGGGAAGGTGCTCACCCACCCCACAACCCACCTCCTGCTCCCCAGGAGTGTGTGCAGAGGGATCCCAGCCTGCAACAACACACAGCTGAAACCCTTTTTCAGCAAGGAGAATTATTTGGCATTAACTTACTGTAAATAATTTGTCTTGTTGCTTTCACACCAACCTGAAAGGGACCAATCTGATTTTTATTTATGGCTCAGCATTTGTTCTATTCTGATAGGGGTTGTAGATGTGCTGGCAGCCCTGTCCCCAGGAAGGCTTCACCTGGCAGGCAATCACAGCAGAGAAGGCCTCCACGGTGGGGCTGAGTGGGCCCTTCACCCACTGGCCATTGGGCACATGCCCGCCAATCCGGGCTGCGGGAGGAGCGTTGGCACACGGCAGCAGCAGCTAGCTGCGACACCGCGGGAGCCATTTCCCTGGGTACCTTGGGGCGAGCCCGCAGGGTCTGCGCGGCCCCCTCCGCCTCGCCTGTTGTTCCCCATGGCGCCGTTTCCCTGCCTGCACCGTCCTGCCCCGCTTGCCCGTTCCCGCGAGGCGCTCGCCGCCGTGACCACGCCGTGTTCCGCTCTCCTCCCGCCGGACGCCGCCGTCCGCGCTCAGCCCCCCGTGTTCCGCAGCCCCCGCGCCCCGAGCCGGGAGCGCACGGCGGCTCCAGGGCTGCAGCCACGGCGGCCCGCTGTGCCCGAAGGAGGAGCACGCGGCCCGCTGTCCCCGAAGGAGGAGCACGCCGTGCCCGAAGGAAGAGCACGCTGTCCCCGAAGGAGGAGCACACTGTCCCCGAAGGAGGAGCACGCCGTGCCCGAAGGAGGAGCACGCTGTCCCCGAAGGAGGAGCACGCCGTGCCCGAAGGAGGAGCACGCTGTCCCCGAAGGAGGAGCACGCCGTGCCCGAAGGAGGAGCACGTGGCCCGCCGTGCCCGAAAGAGGAGCACGCTGTCCCCGAAGGAGGAGCACGCCGTGCCCGAAAGAGGAGCACGCCGTCCCCGAAGGAGGAGCACGCCGTGCCCGAAAGAGGAGCACGCTGTCCCCGAAGGAGGAGCACGCTGTCCCCGAAGGAGGAGCACGCGGCCCGCCATGCCCGAAGGAGGAGCACGCGGCCCGCCGTGCCCGAAGGAGGAGCACGCTGTCCCCGAAGGAGGAGCACGCCGTGCCCGAAGGAGGAGCACGCGGCCCGCGGTCCCCAAAGGAGGAGCACGCCGTCCCCGAAGGAGGAGCACGCCGTCCCCGAAGGAGGAGCACACGGCCCGCCGTGCCCGAAGGAGGAGCACGCCGTCCCCGAAGGAGGAGGACGCGGCCCGCCGTGCCCGAAGGAGGAGCACGCCGTGCCCGAAGGAGGAGCACGCCGTGCCCGAAGGAGGAGCACGCCGTGCCCGAAGGAGGAGCACGCGGCCCGCTGTCCCCGAAAGAGGAGCACGCCGTCCCCGAAGGAGGAGCACGCCGTCCCCGAAGGAGGAGCACGCTGTCCCCGAAGGAGGAGTACGCGGCCCGCTGTCCCCGAAGGAGGAGCACGCTGTCCCCGAAGGAGGAGCACGCCGTCCCCGAAGGAGGAGCACGCTGTCCCCGAAGGAGGAGCACGCAGCCCGCTGCTGTCGGGAAATCGCGCCCAGCCCGCCTCGGCAGCTAGGCAGCCGCACGGCGATTCGCAGCACACACGCTCCGTCTGCCAAGCCCGGCTGACAGACAGCCGCGGTTCTTGTGGTGACGCTGTCCCTGTCTTCTGTTTCGTTTTGTCTCTCGTTTTCCCTCTCTGCTCTTTTTTTCCTATCCCCCTTTAGTAAGAGCACTTACCCTTTTTTAGCAATAGATGGTTCTCAGATATAATATTGTTGCATTTGCACTTTATTTTTGTCCAAGAAATCTATCAAAAAGAGTCCTTGCCAACTCCTCCTTTTATAGCGGAACGGACACCACTCAACAGCTACTGTCCTTACCGCCCACTGTCAGGAGCTCCACACTGAACTCTGTCACGTGAAGCCCTTGCCATCGCTGCTCTGATCTGAACCATTTCTGTTCTAGCAATTCCAAACTCCATGTTTGTGATTTTATATTGTCATGTCAACCATTATCTGGCCTTTCTGTGAATATTGAATGACCCTGTGGCTCCTAACTGTTCGTTAGAGTGAGTCACGATATGATAGTATCTGATATCCCCATCACGCTGGGGATATCAGTCGGCTCCACAGCTCCCGGGGGTCTTCCCTGGAACTTTGCTGAAAACTGCTGGAGTTGTTTTAAGGCTAACGAGTAAATACCATCTGCTCTGGGGGACTTGTCACTGATCATTCAGCAGCGTAGCCGTCCTGAGATTCCGCCAGTGAACAACTGGAGGCAAATCCTCCGTTCGGCAGCTGAGTACCGCAGAACAACCTGACGGAGAGGGGCAGCCCCTTCATCGAGAACACCGCGTTGCTGTGTGATGCTCAGCGGGACGGGACGAAGGCGCAGCCACGAGAGGGGGCTCGGGGAAGGCGCAACGAAGCCAAGGCAAAGGTCTCAGCCCAAGCCCGAGCGCTGCAGCGGGTCCGGCTGGCAGGGAGCGGCCGAGGGGGCTGTGCCGCAGGGAGCCCCGCAGGTCCCGCTCGCCTCCCGGGACGCCCGGGCTCGGCGTTAACCAGGGGAAGGCAGACATTGAAATACTAAATGTACGTGATCACGCATATTTGTCCCCCTCTGTTTTCCCCAGGGATTCTTTAAATACATCTTTAAATGCCCAGAGAATCGAAAATTCGTGTAATATTTCTTCTCTAATGACTGTAACCTTGTACAAAACCTTTATTAGTGTGGCGGAAGAGTTGCACAAAGTTCTGAGAAACCTTCTTGCCTTCTGAGCTTTTCAAGGATGATGAATTTTGTAATAAATAAAAAGGTCTTTGTTCATCAAAACGAGCATTGAAGGCGATAAGAATTTGAACTGAGTAGGGAATCTCAAGATGTGGGAAAAGGAGGAGAGGGGGAGGGGGCCCGGGTAAACAGCATGTATTCTGTTTAAGAATTGTGCAGGTGCAACTAACATAGAAAACTGTGTAACTAACTATATACAAGTTAACTTTTAGGCCAAGGATAATCTGCAAAAAGATAAGGAGCCTTCATTCCCATGACCACCAAGGGCAGAGAAAAAAAAAAAAAACAAGACCCCCTAACAACCAATTGCACCGGCGCAGAGTGCATCGAGAGAAAATACATCAACCGGGAAAAAAAAGGGGACTATAAAAACAAAAAGGTAAAAGGGGAAGGTGCACCGTGGCAGAGCAGAGGCTCCCCGGTCGCCCAGTGCTGTTCTTTTGCTTAATACCGCTTGGTTAATAAATTCTTGTTAATTTATTTATCTATTATTAGCCTCCCCAATTGAATTTTTCCATAACAAATTTGGTTTCATGAAGGTTTCAGAATTCCATACCTTTTTATTTTTTTTTTTTTATGTTCCTTGTGCCAGGATTAGAGAATTTCACAGACCTACTGATGCTTATTGCTTAGTTTTTGCTTGCAAATCTACAGGTTCTGGCACTTTCTCAATAAAATCAGCTACTTGTGTGACTGGCAGCTGCTGGACCGAGCCGCTCTAGGAGCTCCGCACCTCTCTGTCCGTCCGTCGGGACATTTATCCCGAGATTCCAGAGACGAGAACGGAGCTGGGGAAGGGGCTGAGCCCCAGGAGCGGCTGAGGGAGCTGGGAAGGCTCAGGGCGCCCTTCTGGCTCTGCACAGCTCCTGACAGGAGGGGACAGCCGGGCTCTGCTCCCTGGGAACAGGGACAGGACAGGAGGAAACGGCATCAAGTTGTGCCAGGGGAAAGTTTCGGTTGGATATTAGTAACAATTTCTTCCCGGAAAGGGCGGTCGGGCGTTGGAAGGGGCTGTCCAGGACAGTGGTGGAGTTTCCATCCCTGAAGGCACGACATGTAAGGGGCGACTGGACGTGCACTCAGTGCTCTGGGCTGGGTGACCAGGTGCCGATCGGGCACAGGCTGGTCGAGCCAAAAGGATCACAACCGATGACCCCGCAACTCCTTCCCACCCTCAGCGGGTCCGCGCTCCTCCGACTGCGGGGAGGGCGGGACCCGGGGAAGCCACAGCAATGGCGCCCGACCGCGCCCGCGCGCGGGGGCCGCCGGGAGCTGTAGTCCCGGTCGCGCCCAGGTGCGGCGCCGCGCGGGGGCCGCCGGGAGCCGCGGCCGCCCCGGGGCAGGTGCGGCGCCGCTCCCGCCCGAACTACATGTCCCGGGGTGCCGTGGGGCGCGCGCGGCGCGGGCGCGGCGGCGGCGGGGGCGTAGCGAAGATGGCGGCGGGGGCGCTGCGCCCCGCTCCGGGCTGAGCGCGGCGCGGCCCCGCGCGGCCCTCAGAGCGGCGGCGGCGATGTCCGAGCCGGAGCACCTGGGCGGGAAGCGGGCCGAGTCGGCGCGGCTGCGGCGGGCCGAGCAGCTGCGGCGCTGGAAGGGCTCCCTGACCGAGCAAGAACCGGTGGCGGCGGGGGGCGGCCGTGGCCGGCACCGCGGCACGGGGGGCTCCCGCGTCCGCTTCGAGGAGGGCGCCGTGTTCCTGGCCGCCTGCTCCAGCGGCGACACCGAGGAGGTGAAGAGGCTGCTGGGCCGCGGCGCCCGCATCAACACCACCAATGTGGACGGGCTGACAGCCCTGCACCAGGTACGGGGCCGGGGAGGCGGCCCGGCTGTGTGTGCCCGCGGTCAGCACCGGGCCGGGGGCACAGCGGTACCTGCAGCCCCGGCCGGGGGTGTTGGTAAACAAAGGGTTCGTACGCGTTGGTCCGAGCCCCGTGCGGCGCGTTCAGCCTGTGTCAGAGAGCAGACCGAGGTTCTTCCAGTCGGGCAGTGGGATGTACCAACTTTTCACATGGTTATTAAGTAGGTTAATTAGCAAAATGAAGCGGGGGCTGGCAGGGCTGTGGGCCTGAACAAGCGGCCAATTTATTAATTTTTTGAAAACTTAGGATGTTGTTGGGGTCTCCTGAAGTGCCAGGAAAATTTCCCGGTAGGAGTATTTTGAAAGATCAGGGGTATCTGGCCAATTCCTGTGTTGTGTTTTATCAGAGTTGCCTTGAAACTCCCCAAACTGCTCCTTGGCAGGGAGCAGAGTGGCCGCATGGCCGATAAGCAACATAGATTCTATTAATACTCATCCAAAATATGAAGATGGTACAAAGTGGTCGTAGGAATTGGCTGCAGAGTGGTCAAGCCTTGACTGTCAAGAAACATGTGCTGCATTCCATCCGTAGCTTTTGCTGCTCTTGTAGCAATGAGCAGGAATGTGAGAAAACATGCAAAATTGCCTCCGCAGAATATTGGGAAACCTGTTGCTGTCCAAGACTGAGGATTTAGCAGGGCATGTGAAATCAGGCCCAGATTGATGCATCTGGTCAGCGAAATGAATCTGATTTGGATCCAGGCCAGCTTCACAAAGAAAATGTTCTTAGCTCAAGATAGTGTAGATTAAGCATGTAGTGTAACAACAGGAGTGGGGGGAAAAAAGCACAGTTCAGGAATAACATCTGGAACTAATGTGTTTGTAAAGAGTAATGTGTTAACAGCACAAATAGCAGGATAGTTCTTGAGTTAATCAGGATTTCTTCTTTGCTGGGCTGATATTACAGGAGCATTCGGGACATGTACAAGGTGTTTCAGGAGCTTGCTGGCTCCCGGCTGTCAGGGAGCAAGGGGCAGGGAGATTTATTCATTTTGCTTTAGGCTTCCAAAAATAAGTAGTGAAGTAAAGAACATGCAAGCTTACAGACTGTCAGGTTGAATAAGACTTCAGCTGGCAAAGCTGTATCCTTTGTAATGGACGGGCCTTTTTCTTGGTTATTTGTGGAGTTTGATGTAGCAATAACAAATAAATTGCCCTGCATTAGTAACCTCCAGTACAGCACATGTACATTTATTATCAGGTAAATTAGTGTCCTGTGGACACTGGTAAGAACCAGCCACTGAAAATCAGGTTATTCACAGCATTTTCACAGCCAAGAAGGCTGAATTTAAGGTGGATACATGGTAGAATTGGGATGACTTCAAGAGGGCCTTCCAGCCAGGACGGATTGTGATCTCCTCAAAAGAGCCTGGCTGTCCTGCTGCTGCGGGTACTGTGAGGTGTCTGGTGAAGGGCGCTGGACTCTGATGGCAGGCAGTGAGCTCAGCAAGGTCACACTCCTGGAGACCCTGGCAGGCCATGTACTGACAGGCAGGCTGCAAATTGAATTCTGTATACGTAAAGGATACAGAATTGTATCATATGTGCCTTGGGAGCACAGTATCGGGTGACACTGACCAGTAACACCTAGGGCTTGATACTTGGAAGAGCTTGGATGAGTGAGTGGTGGAGCAGATGCTGGCAGTACCAGCCAGCTGCTTACGTGAAGTGTTTCTTCACAAACTTGACGGAAAGGGAGGGTGACCTTACTGTGATTGGAATAAGAACTTTGTTCCAATGTCCCATGGATGTAATAACAGTTTTGCTGAGGAGCAACAAGATGTTCTTGCACACCCAAATGGAGAAAACACTGTTTTGTTAAAGGTTTTGCTGTGTATGTGTATCCTGAGTCTGTAAATCTCTATCAGATGAAAATGTTTATTAGTATGGTTGGGGAGGTTGTTTTGAGTTCCGTTCTCTGGACATCTCCAAAACAGATTTGTTTTCATGTTGCCTTTTCATGCTGCCTATAGTAAAGTGTCAGCCGAGGCCAGTTAGGTTGGGGATCCCCAGAGCACTGGTTGACAGCTGGAATGATGTAGTATGTGTGAGGATATTTAAATAACTTCTCTTAGTATTAGAAACACAATGTTACATTCCAGGGCAGATGGTAGTGACAGTCTGTTTCATACCTGTGCAACCAAATGGCCACTCAATGCGGAAGGAAATCCTACACATTGAAAAGAGCTGTCTTTGTTGACTGAAAGATCAGGTAAAAATATTTTTATTTAGTTAAAGAATTTAATATATGAGACCTGCTCTGGATTAGCAATCGGGTCTTTTTAGGTAATGGAAGGGTTAACCAAGTCAATTGACTTAATTTGTCAGAGTCGGCAGCTGCTCCCACAAAACCTAAGACCAATCTTACAAATCAGGTTAGTTTGTTTGAAGTGCAGGGTGGCCCCAAATATTGTGTGTGTTCACATAGGTAAAATTACACTTGCTCTGGTATCTGGGCCACTATGGCTGAGACCCATTGTGTGCTTGCTGTGTGAGAAGCTGGCTTGGCTATTTATAGCCACAAAGCTGTATTTTGAAAATAACCTTTTAAATTACAAGTGATGTTTCTGAGCCTGCAGCCTGTGTCACTGCCCTATTTGGAAGCATCAGGTGCCACACAGACCTGCACCACAGACCGTGTCTGGAACCTGTAGGGTGGCTTCAGTTGTACTTTGTCTACCTCAGTGCCTCAGAATGTTGCTGGAGGAACATCAGTCCTGTATTTTCAATTATTAACTTAATTATATTCACTGAATTATTTTTGACAATGGTTTTGTGTCTAATGCAAAGGATGGAAAGGGAGATATTGGTTAAGTGTGAGCGAACATTTAGAAATCATCAAGAAAACTTCTACCAGTTGATGAGAACTATTGGTGGTGGTTGAACTTCTCTAGTGTTTGCAGGTGGTGGGAAATGGGTATGAACTGCTCCTCTGTCTCCTGGGTGACAGATAAAACCAAAAAGTAAATTCGTATGAAAATTGAGTCCTAAGGGAAAAACATTCTGCTGCTTCTAGTTAGGAAAGCATCTCCCAATGTAATAATAGCAATGCTTGTTTGTCTTTAAGGACTGGTTCACAAAGGATGACAGCAAAGGTTATTTATCCTCTGTCTGCTCTTTCATGATTTACTGTTTCCCTTTGGCCTGTTCCAAGGAGAAATGAGTTGCTCATGAAATAACTCCTGTGTCATTTATAGTACTCTGCAGTACCTTGGTGGTTGCTGTTGACTTTCTTTCAGTTGTTGGGTGCCTGTGATCATTCAGGAGCTGCTTCCTGAATAGTCAGGTACTTTGTGCAGTGACTCTGGCTTAGGTGGAGGCTGTTTGTTGTTCTCAGTTTGTTATTCCTCCTTCTGAGCCAGGGCTGTAAAACTGCAGGCATGTCTGGTTGCTCCTCAGAGCTTTATAAGGTGGCATCTGTGTCAAAAGGTTTGGGCAATTTTCAGTTGCTGCTTAGCAAGTTTGCAATTTCCTCATACAGATTGTGTGCAGCCGTAACAAAGCAGGAAGCAGCAGAATTTTTGGACAGTCCAGAAAACAGACAGAGATATTAGAGAGCACTCTGCCCCATCACAGCAGTCTGGAGACTGTTGGAAGAATCACTGAGGTGCTAACACTGAAACAAAATCTAGAGAGTGAGAGGGGAAGGAGGAAAGGATTCTCCCACCACTTCCATGTTCAGCACTAAACCATGTCCTTAGGTGCCACAACTACACACTTGCTGAGCACTTTCAGGGATGGTGACTCCATCATGTTGCTGGGTAACCTTTGCCAGGGCCCGACCCTCCTTTTGGCAAAGACTTTTCCATAAGATTCAGCCTGAACCTCCCCTGGTGCAGCTTGAGGCTGTTCTCTCTCATCCTTGTTCCCTGGGAGCAGAGCCCAGCATCCCCCAGCTCCCTCTCCTGTCAGGAGCTGTGCAGAGCCAGAAGGATCCCCTGAGCCTCCTTTTCTCCATGTGGAGCCTCTCAGCTCCCTCAGCTGCTCCTGGTGCTCCAGCCCATTCCCCAGCTCCCTTCCCTTCTTTGGACACAAAATTTCTCAGTCACCAAAATGTAACAGCCAGTCTGTGCCTTGAAAGATGAGGAGATAACACAATTTACAGGGACATGATAACTCTGGAATGAATGTTCAGGTGCCCCATCTTTGGGACATCACAGCTGTGGTTTAAGGTAATTCAGCTTCTGATCTTTAAGTTGGTGATGATAGCATAATAAATCAGGCTGCAGTTTTTAAGATTGGGTGGCTGCATTGCCTAAAAATACATTCATTCCTGGAATAGAAGGTTATCTAGGGAGAGTCATACCTTTCCCACTGTGCTGTGCAGAGTTCCCTTCTGAAGGTGTTCTTCTACCAGAAAAAATAAAAGTTGCAATCTCCTTGTGCTGCATGTAACACTGCTCATCAAAGTGAAACATGGCACTGTCAAAAATAGTTTATCACTAGGGTGAGTGGAATGGGGTTTTTGGGTTTCATTTATAAATGAGAATTTAGTAGCATGTACTATCCCACAGGGCTCAGAACAAAATGAGATAGCTTGGAAAATGCCTACAATACACAAGGAATTTATGAGACATAATAGTTAAAATCTGAAGTTCTATTTTATCAACCTCATGTTTTTATTTTCTTCCTTTTGGCTTACTCAGTCCCTGTTTTACCTTGATGATGGTTTCCATGAAGGGTTCAATTGTCTTTCCCTTGCATCTCTATTTCCAAGTCATCTCCTGAATGGGCAGAATTAACTGTAGACTACACAAACTAACCTTGAGCTGCAGTTAGAGCCTGGGAGAGCTGCTACTCCTGGCAGCAGGGCAGAAAACCTTCCCCTGGTTTGGTTTGGGGCACTTTCAACTGGTTGGTTTGGCTTCTGGAAACTGAAGACAACCACATCATTTACTCAATACGGGGTGCCTGGGAGGAAACTGCATTTTAATAAGAAGATGGGTATTTGGGAGGGGAAATGTGCATCTTCATTGCTTCCTTCCTCAGCCTTTGTTTATTCTACCCAGTGATTCCATGCGTCAGGCTCCGCTGCTCCCCATAAACACTGAGCAGGAGAGCTGGTGGCATTTTCAGCAACAACTTCCTTCATGGCAGCAGCTGGAAGTGTGGACCCTGGTCCCTTGGTGCTGCCTGTGGAAAAGTTCTCATCTCCACTGTAGCTGCTAGGCAGTCTGAACTTCTGGCCTCACTTGGAAAGCTCATTTGGAAAGGTATTTTAGGGAAAGCTTGTTGTGCCTAATGTGTGCTGAAAGCTTTCTGACTTGTGCAGATGAAATTCTTGAGCCTGCATCAGAAATGGAGACAAGATTTCCATGCTGCATACTTGTCTGAATCAACATGGCTTGATAAGATTGAAAGCCAACTCAGCAGAAATGCAGGAATTAGCAATGAATGCAGTGCCTGGACAGTCCCTGCTCCAGCAGCACAGGGTACTGCAGCTTCTGCTGGCATGGCTGGAAATGTTCACTGTTTGTGCTCAAACATTCATACATTTATGTGCAGAATTCTCAGCTGTAAACTAGATGAAGGTCCCATCATCCTGGCATTATTTTTTGCAATTTATAATATCTTTTGCTTATTTTAACAGGGAGTTTTTGGGCTAGGATCTGTTTCTATTTCAAACAGTTTTAGAGATTTAGAATTCAGAGTAGGTACTGTGGGGCTTGTGAGACATCACAAGTGCTGTGTTTTGTAATATACTGAGATAATAGCTGACTAATATTAAAATATAGAACTTCTGAATTGGTATGCTGGCTCCCAATTGAGGATTATTATATACCATAAATCAAAAAGGCCTGTCAGACTGTGCATATTAGAGCAATCAGTTTTAAGAAGGCTGGGAGAAGGGAATATTACATAAGTGGTTGTATAAATTGATATTTTATTCTAACTTTTGAATACAAGTGAAAGCAGGTGGAGCATTAAATATTCTGAAACATGTTTTTTTTAAAAAATGTGTTTGTGCAGAGGGCTGGGGTACAGAATGAAAGAGAAACCCAAAGCCTTACAGGGGAATGGCAGCCCCTGCTATGCAGTGACAGGATCCCCAGCTGAGTGAACCTTTTGGCCTAGTGATGATGGTATGGTCCCAGCACGGTGAGGCTGCCCAGTATAAATCTGGGGATCTGAGTCTGCAGTTTATTTTCAGCTGTCTTTCTAAAGGGAGGTGCCACAGCTGTCCCTGCAATCTCCTTTCTTGGGCTGCAGCAAACTGATCTGCACGGGGAGGAAAGGTGCAGCTTGCCCGAGGAGCTGGGCCATGGGTCTTAGCAGGAAAACTTCACTTGTTAAAAATTTTGAGACCAGGTTGGGCAGGGCTTTGAGCAGCCTAGCCTAGTGGAAGGTGTTCCTGTCCATGGCAGGGCATTCAGTGAGATGAACTTTAAGGTCCCTTCCAACCTACACCAGTTTGTGATTCTATGAAGGAACAATTTAGTGGGGATTTAGGTACCTATTTTCATGGGGCTCACTTCAACATGAATGGACTTAAGAACAAGCTCGTGGTGAGAATAGTCTATCCAGGCCTGTGCAGAGATGTTTCAAGCTGCTGTGAACTTGGAATGGAAGCAGTGGGACCCAGAGTATGGCTGTGAGGTGAAGCTTCAACCTGCACAGCTTCAGGGAGCCAAATTTTATTTCCTCTCCACTCCTGAGATGTCCCACCTCTCACTATAGTGAAACACGACCTGTCTTAAATACCTAATTCTTCAAATGTTTTCCAGAAGAAATTTGCTTTTCTGCATTTCCAGGCTAATGAGCACAATACCACACATTGCTAACAGGCAGACCCCAGGAGTCAGGCTTCTCTTTTCACATCAAGCTGTAGACAATCAAGGACATCAAAATTCCTGGTTTAGACACCTACGTAATTTTTCATGCCAGTTTTCATTCATAATAGTTATAATGTGCAGTGATTACGAGTGATCACTATTTTAGAAAATACATCTATGTGTTTTCTTGTTAAATATTTTCCTGTTAACCAAATTTTGGAAAAATCAGTCTCCTTCCAGTTTTAAACTCTAAGTTTAAATATAGTCTTTGCTGCTCTGAAAACAACCAAAATAACTGAAAGTTCACTCTTTAAGAGTAAATGGTATGATTTCTTTTTCTTTAATGCTGATTTGTTTGGGATTTTTGTAGCTTGTTTCCTGTGGCTGGACAAAATAGAGCACTCTTAACTTCTAGGAGTTTCACTGGAAATGTTTCTATAATACAATAAGCTGACCTTGCAGAGAGACACAAGCAGCTTCAGCATTGCTTTTCCAGCATTCAGCCTTGCTCATAAATCTTTGTGAGATGTACAGAATGCAGAGTGACCACCTGCCATTAGCTTTTTATGTGTCACTGCCTTTTCAGGGTAAAACTAAACCTGGTCCTGTCCGATCCTCTGAGCCAGAGCATTGATTTGCCACAGTGATTGCTCACCATGCATTTCTGGAATCTTTCTGAAGCCATTTCCTATTTATAATTTGTCATTGCCTGATGTATCAGTTAATGTGATTTTGTAGCAAAGCCTGATGGTCGGTGGGATAGCAGCAAGTCCTAGTCCAGTTTGTCTTCAACACAAGTGCTGGCTTAGTGAGGGGCTCTAGCAGTGGTTTAGGGAAATGAAGTGACTGTGTGTGGGCTCTGCCCATGCCTAGCTTATGTCTGTTTAGTTTGGACCTGTAAATAGAGTAGCATCACCCAGAGGAATGTAAACCAGCATGAAGCTGGTAGGGCCTGCATAGGGAGTTGCTCCCAGTTCACATGGGCTTTGTGCTTGAATTGAAGCATCAAGAAGTGCTGCTGGGTTCATTCTGAAGTCAAAGTATGAAGCACCTTCATCTTCCAGGATTTCAATTCATATGGATTTCAAAATCCTGTTTTAGCTGTTTCCTGGAATACCCAAAACAGCTATTAATTATGAATTATCTTGAGTGACAATTATAAAAAGCAGGAACTTTATTTAAAAAGTAGCTTTTTACACAGGCAGATAGCAATAGGACCAGGGGGAACAGTTTTAAACTAAAAGGGAAGAGATTTAGATTGGATATTGGGAAAAAAGTCTTCCCTGTGAAAGTGGGGAGGCCTTGGCACAGGTTGCCCAAAGAGCTGTGGTTGCCCCACTCCTGGAAGTGTCCATGGCCAGGTTGGACAGGGCTTGGAGCCACCTGGTCTAATGAAAGATGTCCCTGCCCATGGCAGGGAATGGAACTGGATGAACTTTAAGTTCCCTTCAAACCCAAACCAGCCTGGGATTCTGTGATCTCTGACAATTTAATATTTTATGTGAGACATGTGCCTAGGGATTTCCCCCATAGAAGATTGGTGGGACAGGGGAGCTCTAACACAGCTGGCTGTGAGTGCTGTGGCTTGCTTTAATTGTTTTGGTATACCCAAATATATCTGTGTGTGTGTATATTTATATAATTGCTCTGAGTTACATCATTAGCAGAGACCCTGCCTGTGCCAACAGCATTTTTTCTACCCCATTTGCTCTGTGGTTTCTGTAAGTGAGATGGCGCACTCAGCATAGACAGCTTTGGTGTTTTTGTGGATAGCACCCTAAATCTGAGCAACTGCTTGCATTAGCAGAACATGTCCAGGAAAAGATGCACATCCTGAGCCTGGGTAGGAGTCTGACTGCAGCTGTGATGCACTTCTTGCTTGTCAATTATGTGATTTAATTTTTTTTCAAGTGCTGTGAACATCCCAGTAGTAGTTTCTGTGATAATGAACCCTAGGCCCTTACTTGAGCCTTTTAATGAATATCATAAGTGATGTTGGTATGACTGACATGTTGTTTTAATGTAATCATTTGTATTACCAAAAAATATTCCACTGGCCAAGATGCTTTCAAAGCAACTTGATGGCAGTGAAATGCTACGTTCTAGCCTATTACCAGATCATCTTCCATTTTTTATGGGAGATACGGGTTTTAAGAGTCTGCAGCAAATATTTCAAGCAGAATTAAGAGTTCTGGGCTGAAATAGCTCTCCAGAACAGAGGTAGAAAGAGCTGCTGACTTGCTTCCACAGGAGAGAGTGTCTGGGTTAAACCTTCAAAGCTGGTTCCATCACTTGATCCTGGCTTTCAGTTCTTCCCTGGCTTCGTGCTCCTTCCCTGTGTTCTCAGGAAGCTGACTGATCTGCTCCAGGCTTCAGCTAGCTCGACTTAGTGTGGGCTGATGTTCTCATTATACCATTTTAGGTGAATCTGTGTACCCTGCAAAGCTTTGAGAGATAAAGTTGTGTTCAAAGGGACTCTTTCAAAGGCTTTTGAGAGGTAGAAAGTCACTGTTGAGTTGCAGAGTCTTCCAGACAGTTGTATGGATGGTCCGTAGCTGCAGTTTTTTGTGGGTGTCTGGCCTCTGTCTCCTTGTTCTCCCTGAGAGCTTGGCAGGTTGTTTGCTGCAGAGCTGCTTTACAGTCAGCTGCCCCAGTCTGTGCTGGTGCAAGAGCTTATTCTGTCCAGGGGCAGGACACTGTGTGCCTCTTCATAAAATCTCCATCAGTCCCTTTATTTAGTCTGTGTAGGTCCCTCTGAGGAGGATCTCCTGCCCTAGCCATGCCAGCAGTTTGATATAATCTGCAGACTTGGTGAGAGTGCTCTCTGCCCTATAATTGGTGTTAATTGAGTTTGTTAATGAAGACATGGATTTTTATTGACCCCATATCAGCCCTGGGGGATGCTGCTGGTAATCAGCTGCTGGCTGGACTTTGTACAGCTTTTGAGCTTGATATACTCGCCAACATCAGTCATCTACTTCTGCAGTCCAGCTCCTGCCTGTTGAAAACACTGGCAGAGATGGTGTCAAAGGTATCTTACACTTGCTCTCCTGTCCTCCACGCAGGCAGCTTGGAGGGCAATCAAGTTAGGCAAGATTTGCCACCATTAAATCCACGCTGGCTGTTCCACCTCCTGCTGGAAATGTCTGTCAGGAAGATTTACTACACAGCCTTTCTGGGGCTACAGTGAGACTGAGATGTCTGATGTTCCCTGGGTCCTTCTAACATGGTGGGGTGGTGTTCACATGTCATCATGCCTCCCTTTGTCACTGTGACCTTTGAAAGTTGACAGTGCTTTGCAGTGACATCAACCAGCTCCCTCTTAGCCATGTCTGCATTGCACCTGGTCTCAAAAGTGGCCCATGGTCGTTCTTTCCCCCTCATTCCCTGGGTCAGGGCTCTGGTGCTGCACAGTGGAGCTAACAGGACGAGTCTGTGCTTCCTGGGACCTGCACTTCGTTCCCTCAAGCACATGTCCATCTTGTTGGACCAGGGCTGTCATCTGGAGTGCTGCTGGAAGCTTCAGCCGTACTTGCTCTGACTCTTTGCAGTGACTCTGAGACATTTGTAGAATCACAGAACTATGGAATGGTTTGGGTTGGAGGAGCGGCCCTTAAAGATCATCTTGCTCCAGCCATAGCAGGGATATTTTCCAGTAAACCAGGTCGTTCAAAGCCCTGTCCAGACTGGCCTTGGACACTTGCAGGGTTGGAAAACTCCTGTGAACACAAACTAACCATTTGTAGGGCATTTTCCTGATTTCCTTATCTCCCTGATTTTCCCCACCAACAGCCCTGCCCTGCCTCTCCCCACCCCCCTCTACAAAACGTAAGTTTCATGGTGAAGTCCCTGTCGGGAGAGAAAAAGGAGATGTTCTTGCCACTTGACTTGTCTCCTAGTTCTTCAGCATTCAGTACTGCAGGAACACAGCCAGTGAGCAGTTGCTCTTGTGTCATACCTGTGGTGCCTTCCCTACTTTTTGGTGCAAACTTGCACAGCAACTTCACCATCAGTTCCAAGTGGCTAGTCTGTCAGCAGCAGTTCAATTCTAAGGCATGTTGTGACCCCTTTTCTTCAGGAGCAGACACGCAACCAGAAGTGCCACCAGGTCACGTCTCCCAAGAGAGATGATGACTGTGGATTTCTGCTTTCTACCACCATTTTGGTAAATGCTTCTTCCCCATCCTGCAGCACAGATATCAGTGGCTTCTAAGATTGGATGTATTCTCTTATCGAACTTGACTGTCTTAATTTTATTAATGGGCTTAGCAATTCCTTCCAGTTGCTGAGGAATGCTTCTCGCTGCTACAGTGTGCTGACACTGTAGGAAATGCTATAAAGCTGAACAGACATTTTTGGTTTCTGAGCCCACTTTGGTGGAGCCCTTTCTACTTTCAATCCAGCTACCAATTTAATCATTGCTGCACTTCAGATATTAAGTGTTGCTCAGTGCTGTTTGAATATGGGAAGGGAGTGCAGGAGGCACCAGGTAGGGGCTAGGCTCTGGGGAGGATGCACAGCCTCTGAGTGATAGCTGCTCAAGACTGAATAGCCATAACTGAGCAGCTCAGCTTGGTCCCTGCAGAAAGAATGTCTCAGTCCTACTTGCTTAACCTCAGCACTGCATGAGCTTGTCACAAGTTGGTCCCATGTGCCACCCTGGGGAGCTGGGTTTGAGTAGCTTTGAGTGTCAAAGCTTGGGGCAGGCAAAGCCTTGCTTCAGCCAGTGGGTGAGGAAACTAGGCTGGTTGGTAGGAGTCAGTGGCATCTGCGGTTTGGAGACCAGCAAGCAGGGCAGTGAGGGGAGAGTAGGGCTTGGCAGCTGCAGTCCCTCTCTTGGACCAAGTGAAATAGCCCCTTGCTAGGAGGGGAAGGAACCAGTGAGGGTTACAGCCCTGTTTGACAGCTTGTGGCTCTGTGTTCCTTAGGATAGTCCTGGGTGGGACTGTTTGTTTGCTGTTCCTGGGCAGCTCCATCATGTGTTGGCTGCTCTGCATCCCCAGGGCATCCTCAGGTGCTACTCCAGGGCTGCCCAGATGCTGTTTGGACCAAAGTGCTGCTCTGGGGCTTCAAACTTCCCTTGAGCTGTTGAGTTTGTGCCAGGCCCTATGTCACTTGCCTGCCAACTGCCACTTGTTTCCCAGACCCTCTAGTAACTTAATCTCATTGATTCAGTGAAAAGCTGAAAGGCAGCAGAGTTCCCCCCAGGTCCTTAGAGGTCTGTTTTTCATCCAGGTGCCCTGGGGGGCCAAGAAGTCTAGTGGTGTCCTGAGGTGTATTGGGAAGAGCATTCCCAGCAGGTCAGGGAGGGATCCTGCCCCTCTGCCCAGCCCTGGTGAGGCACATTTGGAGTGCTGTGTCCAGGTCTGGACTCCTCAGGACACGACCTTCCTCCTCAAGAAGGACCTGGAGCTCCTGGAGCAGGGCCAGTGGAGGCTGCAGAGATGAGAAAGGGCCTGGAGCATCTCCCTGCCAAGGAAAGGCTGAGGGAGTTGATGCTGTTCAGCCTTGAGAGAAGACAACTGAAATGGGATCTCATTATTGTCTGTCAGTGTCTGCAGGGAGGGCTCAGAGCAGGGCCCAGCCTCTGCTCCCTGGGACCCAAGCACTGGCACTAGAGGAATGGATGGGAACTGGTGCCCAGGGAGTTCCACCTGGACATGAGGCAGAACTTCTTCCCTGGGCAGTGACTGAGACCTGAAAACACTGCCCAGAGAGGGTGTGATGTTCCCCTCCCTGGAGATATCTCAGACCCATCTAGACAAAATCCCGGGCCATATGCTCTGGGATGAGCAGGGAGGTGGGACCAGATGAGCCCCTGGGGTCCCTTTCAACATGTTGCATCCTGCGATTCTGTGATCTCCAGTGAGGTCTGAACTGCACCCAAAATACTGCTGTAGACAGAGGTACTCAGTATTGATGTGTCAGCCCTCTGTGCAAAGGCTCTGGCTATGGACTTGCCAAATTTCAGGTTAGGTCACCCACACCTCTCCTGGGGTTTGCACCCTTTCCCTGTTCCCATACACATGGATGTGGAAGGTGGGCTGTACGGGGACAGGTGTGTACATGAGGATGAACATATTTGCTGCAGCCAAATAGTATTTCTGCAAACATCTACATACTGCATCTATGAAATGTGACTTCCAATGAAGAAAATTGAAAAATTATGATCTAGTGGAATTTAAATCCTAATTATTTCAAAATGGAAAGAATTATATATTGTTCCTTGTGACATACCATTTTTTTGTATGTTGTGGCCTGTGTGCATTCTCTTCTCTATCATAAATCACTCTAATAGATACATGCTCTATTCAGGGAGCACACTGTCTATTTCTGGGGGGTTTTTTTGTTTTTGTTTTTTTTTTTTTTTTTTTTGGACTGTATTGGGAGAATCCGAGTCTTGGATACAGCTCAACAAAATAGTTTCAAATTACAAATCTGTCCCACTTTTGGCATTGTGTGCTGAATAGTTATGTAGAGTTTTCTCAGTGATACCCAGGCTGTGTGCTGTCAGTCTTTCATGTACAAAGATCTCTTAAGATAAAAAATTAAAATTCGGCTTTCTGGGCTTTCCCAAGCTGTAGTATTGACAGAACAGGTTCCAGAATTGCTCAGACAAATGAAAAGTGTCAGGTCTTCAGCATCAGTTGGAACTGGCACATGAAGTCACTGAGCTGTTATCTGTTGTGTATGATGTATCATTTAAAGCAGCTACCAGAGGATGTCAGCAGGAAGTGACAGTTTCCAAAAGGGACTCCAAGAAGAACCTGGGAAATGATGAACCCAAAACAGGCAGCAAGCATGTGGAGAGGAGAAATCTGGTGGAGATGGTATGTTTGGATTTCCAAAACACTTTTGACAACATCCCTCTGTGGAAACTCTTAAGAAATAAAGCTGTTGTGAGATAAAGAGATCTTATTAATTACTATCTGAAAGAGAGAAAACAAAGGCTGGCAAAAAAGGGTCAGTTTGCAGGAGGAAGGAGAGTTATCCTGTGCATCTCCTCTGGAGTCTGTGCTGCTCTGCACACCTTTATGTGAGACAGGAAAGGGACTAGAATGAGGTCACAGTTTGCAAAGGTTCCTGCACAGTCAAGATAGTGATGGGTGAGCTGGCCCTGAAGGATGTCTATATTGGCCAATTCACAGATAAAGTAGCTGGCAAAATTTGATGTGTAAATGGGGAGTAATGTTTATGGGGAAATAGTGGCTTCCAGTCCAGCTGTCACAGGCTGAAAAAGCTTGTATTGTGCCCATGTGTAGATTAGTATTTACAGTTCTCTTTCTACTATCTCGAAAAAAAGTAATATAGTTAATGGAAAGAGATGGGAAATAACAGCAAAGGGATCAAAGTAATGGATTGGGTTCTATACCAGTAAAGAGCAAAACTTTGTGATTCCTTCTGTCTGATAGAAAGCCACAAGCACAGATAGGATAAAGGTTTCCAAAATTCTATATAAAATCGCATTAGGCGTGTTCGGTTTTTCCTACAAGGAAGGATTTAAGGACATCAGAGTTTTAAAACAAATACTTTTTCTCATGCAATGTAAAATTCAGATGTGGAGCTAATTGCTTTAGGACACAGCTCATGCCAAAAATTTCAATGTGTTCAGAATCTGCATGGTGGGTGCAATTCAAACTGTGTAAGTTATGCTCTAGATTGCCAAGCTCTAGGATGGGTGGAATATACAAAGAACAATTAAAAAAACAATATTTATTGCAGGTGAGAGTCAAGAAGAAAAAGTAAGATGGGGGAAAACTAGTAACATTCTCAAATGTTAAAGCAAAAGTTTCAAAATTAAAATCCATTGCTTTTTAGAGGGTTTATAATACTATCTTGCAGAAATTGTGGCAATTCTGCTTTGTGCTTAGTGGGCAGTTTTATTGAATTTTTTGGTAACTTGCTGCAGTGGCATGAAGATTATATTTCACAGCGTCCTCTAAACTAGAAAGAATGTGTGGGATATCATCTCACTAATCCAGGAGGTTTTGAGCATTTTTCTCTTCCTGGCTTGCAGTAGTCTGATGTGATACATCTGACTGAGCACAGTGTCCAGGTGTTCATGCAAGGGATGGATTTCCTCTTTTCTTCATCATCTGCACTGACCTTTCTTTTAATTCTTGGGTGATTGACAAACAGAATTTGACCTTCACAGCCATTAATGGTTTGGCTTTTAAATGAATATCACTTGAGTCATTCTGAACAAGCTTTCCCTCGTGCTGAAAAAGATAAGTGGTAAATGTGTCTGTCTCTCTTGATGAGAGACTTCAGGGCTGTGCCAGCCTGTACAGCAGCAGAGCCACAGTTTGAACTTCAGAGCATATTGCAAGAGTTATTTTTGTTCCCTTATATTAATAGCAGCTATAGAAGGAGCCCTGTGCTTAAGGCCAAATCCTGTCTTACAGTTACTCCAAGTATTGGCTTCTCTACAGTCTACAACTCAGTCCTCAAAATCCATTCTTTTCCATTTAGTTTAAGTGCTGTTAATCTGTAAGAAAATTGTCCAATGTTGCAGAAAGTGAACAAGGAATAAAACATTGATTGTAGTCCTTGGGAGGGGATCCATGTGCTGACAGTATAGCTGGCTTCCTGTAAATTGTGCTTGGGATTTCAGTTCAAGCCCTGGCCTAAACAAGAACTCCTGCATCTTTTAAATTACAGTGCTATGGTGGTGAAACAAACCTTCAGAGTCCTGGAGATTGGATGATACCTATTGTTGACAAAGCTACTAGCTCCTTTTTATAGTTCATTTATTTTAAACATAGAGTCATGGAACCATTAAGTTTGGAAAAGACCTCCAAGACTCCAAGATCATCATGTCCAGCCTTTGACCAATCATCTTGTCAGCCAGCCCAGAACACTGAGTGCCTTGTCCAGTTGGTCCTTAAACACCTCCAGAGATGAGGACTCCACCACCTTCTTGGGCAGCCCCTTCCAGTGCCTGACCACCTTTTCTGTGGAGAAATTCTTCCTGATGTCCAACCTGAACGTCCCCTGGTACAGCTCGAGGCTGTTTCCTCTTGTCCTGTCCGTTGTAGCCGGGGAGAAGAAGACAACCCCCATCCTACTAATGCGTTGTGCTGGTCTGGTCTCAGTCTATAACCATTCACCTCTTTTCCACTTTGTTTAAAATAGTTTCCTAATGCCTTGGCTTCTTGGAGCAGTGCTTGGGTAATTTTCCTTCTGTGGTAGGATGCTGAAAGCTGCACCTCTTCTGCTGCCATGTGTTGGGCCTTTTGCTGTTTGCCCACAAACCAGACTGGGCTGTCTCAGTGGTGAGGGCAGATGGTTGCTGTTGGAGAGCTCCGGATGTGGCTGGAAGAGGTCACAGAAGCACTTCTAGTTCTGTCCTCTGTACTGAGACATGACCAGAGCTTTTTAGAAAAGACAGTTAATTAATCATTTCCTAAACATCATCACAAAGCAATTGTCTGCACCTCCTACAGAAGGCAAGAAGCCCCAGTGCATGGCAGGCTCAGCTGGAACCATGGGTGATGTGCTTCCTGCTTCAGCAGCACCCCTCTGAGTCAGGACCAGCATGTGCTGCAGCACAGCAGTGCTGGGGCTGCTCTGACCTCCTCAGTGATTCCCCAGTGCTTTGTCCTTTATGTGCTTGTTTTGCCTTGAGATTCTCCCACCTAAATATAGAAATATTCCTATTTTGCGTCATTCTAAGACTGTTTATGAAAGGCTGGGCTCTGCTCTCTGGAGCTCTCCACCTTCTCTGCTTTGGTTTCATCTCACACCAGTAAAACACAATCTCTGATTCTCTTCTTGCTGACCAGGGGGGACAGAGCTGGGTCTAGTTAGTCTGTGCTAGTGGGACCTTTGGAGGAGTGTTCCCACAGGCTCAGGGAATTGCAGGCTGTGGATTCCCTACCCAGCCCCATCCCTGCTGTGTAGCTGCAGTGGGTCAGGGTACCAGCTGTGGGGAGCAAATGTGGAACAAACATCCTAGTTTCCCCAGCCTTTTACAGCTTGTTCCCTTTTTATCTTTTTGAAATTTTCTTCAGCCAGTTTGTTTTCCCCAAGGAGTTTATTTATGTGGTACCCTAGAAATAGTGTAATCCTTATGTGTGATGCCACGAAAATCCTTAATAAATGCTATTGGAAAATGGAGTAAGTTGTTTGGGTTTTTTGGGAGTGGGTTTTGTTTCTTGGGGTGTTTTTTATTGGTTTTTTTTTTTTAATTATTTTTTAGCTGAGCTTTTTCTCATTCATGTCCTATTTGTGTTTTGTACCTTTTTCAGTTGTGGAGACTAAAATTTCTTACGATACTGAAAATCTGTTGCATTATATATAGGCCTAATGATATTTTATGGTTTGTTTTGTTCCGCTCCAAGTAATTTCTAGAATATGCTTTGGTTTCTGAGCTTGGAGCTGACATTTTCCTATAGCTATTTTTTATAATCCTAAGAGCTTTTCCCTGAACTCAGTAATAAGCTCAGAGCCTTTTATTTTGTTTTGTTGGGTGTATTTTGTGCCTGTGATTCACTCTGCAGTGATCTGCACTGCATTTCATCTACTGTTTTATCAGTAGTTGCTCAGTACTGTAAGATTCTTCAAATTTGTCCTTTGCTATAACCCTTGAATAGTTTCACCAGCAAACTTCACCTCACTGATCACCTTCTCTTCCAGGTCCTTTGTGTAGCACAGACCCTGGGAGAGAGCTTTCTGCAGAACTCTCCAAAATCTATCCCATATTCTGGTCTACTCATCAGGAAAATACATTTAATTGTGAAGGATCTTCCTTCTTAGCTGGGCAAATTGGTAGCTTCAGAAGCCACAATGGGAGGCCTGTGGAGAATCCTTTAGAAAATCTCAGGAGTTGGAAGGGACCCAGAAGGGTCATCAAGTCCATGCCCTGGCTCTGCACAGGATAACCCAAAAAGTCATGTCATGTATCTGAGGTGAATGTCTTGTATTATCCTCCTTGTCTTCATGTTTATTTACCTTTCAAAAGACTCCAGTGGCTTTCTTTCACATGACTTCCCTCTGTAAAAGCCTTGGTGGATATTTTCCAAAATATGACATTTTCCTATACACCTGCTCTTCTGCATTGTACCATCTACTAATGTGACCCCAGCAGGTTGGTGGATCTTGGGTTTGCTAAAGTCTTTCCCTTTTTACATTCCAAGAGTTTCTTCACTTATCAGTGACTTTATTTGCATCTTCTTAGTCATATAGAGACACACTTGCTGTTTGTCCATTTGTCTGGTGGTACACCAGAGGATGGTCAGGCTGGATACCAGGCAAAGGTTCTTTCCCCAGAGGGTGCTGGGCACTGCCCAGGCTCCCCAAGGAATTGTCCCAGCCCCAAGGCTGCCATAGTTCCAGGAGTGCTTGGACAATGCTCTCAGGGATGCACAGGGTGGGATTGTTGAGGTGTCTGTGCAGCGCCAGGAGTTGGACTGGATGTTCCTTCTGTGTTCCTTCCTGCTCAGAAGATTCCATTGTTCTGATAGATGTAGCCTTGATGTGGTTTCCAGGAGTGCTGCCCAAGCAATCCTGCTGTCCAGCTCCTCTTCCAAGCCATTGAGTTTCTGGAGCCTCCCCTGCCTGTGCATCTGCCTTGCCTGCAGCAGGGAACTCACCTGCATCCCATGGCCATCACCACCTGCCCAGATTTGTGCCTGAAATCCACCTTCTCATGGCCTTGCTTTTGCTTCAAGCTGGGAATTCAGCCTGCAACCAGGGGTGCATGCATGGTCATGGGGATCTGCAGTCATGTTGCAGTGAGACAAACACAGGATTGCTCTCCCAAGGATCATTTCACTGCTTCCTCCTTTGACCTCTTCCTTCACAGCTGGCACAGAGATGGGCTGCATTTTGATCCCTCTGAAAGTCTTCCTGTGTGATGTTTTTTGTGTCTCTACTTTTCAGCAGAAACCATAGATTCACAGAATTGTTTGTGTTGGAGGGAGACCTGAAGACCCATCTAGTTCCAAGCCCCCTGCAATGGGCAGGGGCACCTTCAACCTAGACCAGGTTCCACAGAGCTTCATGCAGCCTGGCCTTGAACACCCCTAGAGGTAGGGCATCCACAACTTCCCTGGGCTACCTGTTCCAGGGCCTCAACTCCCTCACAGTAAATAATTTTTTTTAGATCTAATCTAAAGCTGCCCTCTTTCAATTTGAACCCATTCTCCCTTGTCCTGTCACTACATGTGCTTGTAAATAGTCTTGCCCCATCTTTCCTGTAAATTCCTCTAAGGCATTGGAAGGCAACAATTAGGTCACTCTGAAACCTTCCCTTTTCCAGGCTGAGCAATCCCGATTCCTTCAGCCTTTCCTCACAGGAGAGGTCCTCCATCCCTCTGATTAACTTGGTGGCTTTGTCTGGACTGGGGTGATGCACTCAGACAAGAGTTTGTTCCATGCCTCTGGCAGTTGGGTATTGTTGACAAACCTTGTCCTCTCCTTAATTCTCCTGTTCACCATCCAGGTTGTAGTACCCTGTTCCTGAGGGTTTCCTATGCCACACACCTGCAGGGCAGACTCATGATCAGGAGACACGGTGCAATAAACAGAGAATTCACCATCCTCCAGCTGGACTTCCACCAGGTTTTGATTTACTTCAGGGATGAGTAAGAGCTGTAGTTGACCTGTAAGCCCAGGCAGCTGCCTGGCTGGTGCTCCTGGTGGTTACAGAGGTGGAGAGTTTGCTCTGCTGCCAGCTCTCCCTTTACTGGATACATTCATTGCCCTCACCATTTCTGGCTGTGACCTTTCTTCAGCCTCTGCCATCTGTGTGACACTGTGGAAGTCCTGTTGGGGCACTCAGGCAGAGTTCAGAGCGGGCTGCCAGGACCTCAGCCACGTGGGGCATGTGAACAGCACTGAGGCAATAACTGGGTTTATGTTACTCTGAGGAATACATAAAAGTTTGTATCAGGTCTGTATTTCTTAGATCCCAGAGACCACAGTTTCTGATTAGATTTCAAATGTGATTCATGCCACAGGAGAAAGTTGGCACCTTAGTTGTGTCCATCTTTCAAACTATCAAGATATCTGATGTCATGCTCTGACAAGAGCAGTGTGTGGCCACATCCTTGACACACTCAGCTACCCTGTAAGAGTTTCACGGGGAAATCAAGCAGTTCTTCTCCCTCTGCAGTGACCTTATTCCACAGGTCATTTTCTTTAACAGCTCTGTGCTCTCTGTGCCATGTTGGCCACCACCTCTCTTTTCCACAGACATCATCAGAATGGAGTTCCTTGTCCTCTTCTTTGGACTGCTGATGGCAGCAAGAATGGAATGTGCTCAGAAACCAGCAATGAAGGATTTTGTTACTGTAGGTGGCTGTGCTGAGATTTGCTTTAGTTTGTTTCCCACAGGAATAAAGAAACCCAAAGACACTTTGCTGTGACTGAGCAGACCTAACAGGGTCAATTGATTTTTCTTCTTTTTTTTCCTGTGAATAAAGGCAAGTGCAAATGAGCTCTGCCTGAAAATGTGGTTGGCATTTGAAACCCCATATAAATTGGATCCTCAAACATACGTATTTTTCTAGTATTGAGAGTTCTTGAAAAAATTTACCTCTGCTCTGGAGCCACATTGGGGGAGCTGGTGGTGTTCAGCCTGGAGAAGAGAAGGCTAAGAGACTCTAGGGGCCCTTACAGTGCCTAAAGGGGGCTCCATGAGAGCTGGAGAGGGACTTTGAACAAGGGCCTAGAATGTCAAGACACAGGGGAATGGCTTCCCACTGCCAGAAGGTAGGGATAGATGGGATATTGGGAAGGAATTCTTGGCTGTGAGGGTGGTAAGGCCCTGGCACAGGGTGCCTGGAGCATGCTGCCCCATTCCTGGAAGTGTTCCAGGCCAGGTTGGATGGGATTTGGAGCAACCTGGGCAGGTGGAAGGTGTCCCTGCCCATGCCTCTCCTGGAGCCACTTTAGGCAGTGGAAGAGTCTCTTAGGTCTCTCCAGAGCCTTCTCTTCTCCAGGTTGAGCACTCCCAGCTCTCCCAGCCTGGCTTCAGAGCAGAGGGGCTTCAGAGCTTTAAGTTCCCTTCAAATCCAGACCAGTCTGGGGTTCTGTGAAGGGATGTGCAGACTCTGTCATAGGACCATGAGCTCCTGTGTTCTCCTTTACCTCGTACACTAAAAATGCCAGCTGTAGTCCAGGCTTAAATTGCTATGTTTAGATAGTTTTATTTGCTATGTTTTTGGAAAATACCTAGCCTAACTTTTCTGCTGTAATAGCTTATTATATCAAGGTTTCAGCAGCATTTAAAAGAAAGTATTTCCTTAAAGCTGCACTGTGGTAAGTGATGTTGCAAATCCCAGTGATGGCACTAGGATCTGCAATCTTTATCCAGCCCCCTCTTTGTCAGCTCCATCATTGTTATGCTTCAAAGTAAATTCAGTGTCCTCTGATTGATGTGGAGTCTTTTCCTGCTAGCAGTAGTGACTGTGGTGGTTGAACCATGGTGGATGCCAGGCTCTTGTTCAGGTGTGGGCAGGAACAGTGGCAAAACTCAGAAAAATCTCTTGTTTGCTTGACTGGAAAGACTTTCAGTGACATGGGACTGGAAAATGCCCAAGCAAGCTGCCACACATCTGTCTGGGGATGATTTTTGCCTCTAGGAGCACGTGGACTGATCCTTAGAGAGGTTTTAGCCACTGAATATATAACTGCAAAGTAGCAAATTTAAACTTTTCTGCATGCTGCCAGACTGGAAAGGAAAATGAATAAATACAATTACTGGCTGTATGTTTTTCTCTTTATATACCACCTTCTCTTTTTCTGGCCACAAAGGTAAAATTCAGATCTTGAAACAAAACTTGATGTGGCTGCAAGACAGCAAGACAGGGATGTGCATGGAAACCAAGCTCTTGACAGTCTGTTTGTGAATAAACTGACAATGAATCCCTCCAACAATCTCGTCTTGCTCTTCTCTTGTAATTGTGTTGAGGTGTTTCTGCTCACAGCCACTGGCTTCTAGTCACTTAGTGCTAATTCAGCATTTTTGGCATTTGCAGGAGTTCATGAAACTTCTTGTACATGAACTTTGATGTCTGTAAGGTAGAGCTGGTTTCTGTGAAAGCAATACTGGCCCTGGAGTGACTTGAATGCTTTCTGTGTTGAAAAATCCATTCTTCCCTAGGTTGCAGGCAGCATGAACTGTCTGTCTTGACATAAGCGAGACATTCTGTAGCAGCTCAAGACTATCTCAGTCCTGCCCTTCCTGCTGCTCCTGTCATGTGCCTTTGATGCCAGGGCAAGTGCTTTCTGGTCCCACCGTGAGCCAGTTTAGCTTCTGGATCTGTTCAGTGGGGTATCAAATGAGTGTCAGTGCCCTTCTGGGGGAGAGGGTCTGCTGGCAGGGTATTAGGTATATGAGGGCAGCCCTGGCTTCAGCAAAGCCTGCTGCAAAATCCTGTCGTGGCAGAGACTAAAGAAAGCCTGGAGTGATCCACAGAGATTTTTCTGTCTGCCTTTGAGATCTATAGTTAGGCAACACAAATCTCACCTTTAGTTTGCCAAGTTGTAGCTAAAATCATTTGCAGCTGTTTTTCCATGTCTCTGCTGGGGTAGAAGACCTGGAGAGACTCTTCCTGTAGAGGATTCTTTGCCCAGAGCAGAGGGGCCCTGCCCTGCCTTCCCACCCCACCTTGCCCTTCAAGCAGCTCTGGTGTGAGTGGAGCCACCTTTCCAAAGGTCCATAAAGCGATTTTACATTGTTTACCCCCCGTTATTCACCAGGAAAGCCCCCATTTGGCATTGGCCAAATGCCAAATCACCTTGCTGCTTAATCACCACCAGTGGCCCTGCAAGGCATTGGGGCAAGTGTCAGCCCTTGGGTTTGGCTGGAGCTGATCTAAGCCTGCATCTTGGAAGTTTAAGATATATTTGTGTTGAGATGATGGCTGCGCTATATCTATATTTGCTTGTGTTGTGAAACTGAATTCTTTAGGAACTGCATTAAATAGTGCAGTGTAGCCCCTGATAGAGTTCCTGTCAGGACAAAGGATTGTTAGTTGACCATTTCTTTGCTAAGCAAATCTGCAGTACCTAAGTTTTCATTATTCACACAGGATTGAGATGCTTGTGAGTTTTCTAATTATAAAACATAGTTATTTTGGGCAGGAATGAAAATTTCAGTAATTTAAGGGCAAGGTTTTATATAGACTGTCTTGATCTAGTGCCAGGGAGCGCTGGCTGAGGGGGAGAGAAATTACATACTTACTGGTCAGAATGACTAAACTGGTGAGACTTGAAAAGCCAGTGCTGTTCCACACCATTAGAAAACTGGCAGTCCCTGCTTTTTAGTGACAGAAAGACTTTATTTTTAGTGTTGGCAGTTGATCACGTCCTGGACTCGTTTCAAGCTCTTCTCAGATGGTACCAAGCATTAGCCTCTGCTGTTGAAAGAGTGGGTATTAAAAATCATGCTTGAACTAGTGGGGTGATGATGATGATGATGAAAAAGAGGGAGTAAAATGATGGTCTAGAGTGAATTTTGAAGTCAGTCCCACATGGCCTGGTGCTGGTTTAGAGCTGTGTCGTGGGCTGTAAATGCAAATGGCAAACCAGTCAATCCACTGCAGAGGAGGAGCACTGTGGAAATGGAAAATCAATGTCTTGGGCCCTGTTTGGATAAGAGGTGAATTCAGTGCAAGTTGCTGGACACATGGAAGCACAAATACTGTGAGGCTGGAGGGGTTCATAGGACGATAAAATGTCCTGAGTTGGAAGAGATCATGGAATCTTAGCTCCTGACCCTGCACAGATACCCCAATAATCTTACTCTGTGTCTGAGAGCATTGTCCAAACCCTCTTTGAGCTCTGGTAGCCCTAGTGAGTTGATGTCCGTGTGGTCCATGCTGATCTTGCTAGGTTTGCCAAAATGCTTTTTCATTAGAAATATTCAAGGAGAGGCAAAGAGCTGGCAATGCTGCGTGCCTGTGCCTGTCCTTCTAGCAAGAGTAAAAGCAAAGCAATTTATCTTCCCATTTTCCTCCCCTTTGGGTAACCCAGAGTGTGAGTGTCCAGCTGACCTTCTCTCTCCTTCCCGCAGTGGCTCCTGTTTCTTCACAGAAGCCGAGCTGGAAGCTTTGGCATCCCGAGGGCTGCCCGGGTGAGGGCAGGTCCTGCCCAGGCGGGGACAAGCGCAGTGTGGTGCTTCAGCACTCACTGGTGGCACCAGCACTGCAGCACATGCAGGAGTCCTGGCACTCGGAAAGAATTCCACAGACATTTAGCCAAGCCATCTCTGCTTTAGTTCAGCAGGTATTTACATCTTAGTCCCTGTAAAGAAGTTGATGGCTCCAGTAAACATATGAAGGTGTGGGGAGTTTCAAAATAGTTTCAAAATTTGGCTTCTATTCAAAGCATTTCCCCCCCTGGTATTTCATGCTGCTATTTCATCTTGGAAATGCTACGTTCATGGCATAATTACGACCTTGCATGTATTACTCTCTTCCCATGTGCTCTGCTGGGTTTTTTGTTGTGCTAATAATCATTGTGAGATTTGTTGTTGGTTTCTTTTGATGGCTGACATGGATACTGCTGAATACTTCTCGTTTTATGTGGGGCTTTTTTCAATGGAAAAATCTGACATAATCCATATATTTCTCTTCCTGCTTACATGAGAAGTATGTCTCAATTGCTGTTAAAAAAATGAGCCTCTATATCTAATTAATCAGACTATAAAATTAATCTTTTTATCTCATTTCACTCCCTTTCCTCTGTTCTTTTTAAAATAGAATTTACCTCTTTCTCCTGGTTCTAATGTGGTTGTTTCAGAATTAGATTTGCCAAGAATTTTAAAGCATAAATATTTTTAAAGCTGGGCTAGGGGTACAGAAGTGCCTGTGCAGAGTGTCAAGGCATAAGGACTTGCAGAAGCCAAGGCTGAGGATGGAGAAGGTACAAAAGCTCTGTCGTTTTGCAGGAGCAGCAGTACGAGCTGCTTGTTGTTCCCCAAATCACTGGTGAGTGTAATCTGTGCTGCCAGAGATACAGGGATCAGTTGGAGGTGGAATTTTTGGGTAGTGCTGGTTCTGACAGAAGCCCCTTAAGAGCAGAGCTGTGATCATGGGACACCATGGCAAGGTCATACCTTCCAGTGCCGACAGTCCGAGTGCTGACAGTTGCCAGGCTATTTTGGGAGCTCTTTCCCCTTTGTTTTCTGTGAACTCCTCTCTCTGTGCTCCCAGATTTAACCCTGATGCTGTTCAGCTGTCATCAGCCCTGCCTTTGTTAGTGGTTTTGAGGTGTGTGTTGACATCACATATTTACTCTTGCCTTGCATTTGCTGGAAGATGGACTCCCTTTATCTGCTGGCTAACCTTGTTCCATATATTTTAGACTTATGACAGGAGAACAGTTGAGAAGTGAGTCTTGTCATTAAATCCCTTTGGCTGTGCTGTGACAGCATGACTGAATTGCCCTGCCAGTGCTTCTAGACCAATGTGTAACAGTTAATGGTGCTGCTGGTGTCAGCTTTGGCCTCTGGTTTGCAGGAACCCTTTAACCATTTCCAAAGCTTCTCAAAGTGGTCTTGTTACACTAGTCCTATAGAAAATGTTGTAAAGAAGCCCTCTCAGAACTCAGGTTAAGGAGTGACCTGGTAGATCTTGGCTCAAGGAGGGTTGTCCTGTGGCTGCCAGTCAGTCCTGGAGGGTGAGGCTCAGCTCACCCTGGTGTTGCTGGTTCTGTGCTGGTCTGCAGGCAGTGGGAAAGGACAGGCACATCCTACCCATCTTGGGCAGGCAACACTCTCTGGGCACATTTTGAAAATGGGGATGATCCTGTGCAAGACAAGGTGTGGGAGCACATGGCTGAGAAGGAGGAACCCTGCAACTGGCCTTAAACCTGCTGGTGCTTTTATGGTGGTCTTGAGCTGAATTCAGACTGCACTTACATAACTCAGAAACCATTCTGCTTGTAGACTACTGCTTTTGATGGCCTGTATTCACTCTGACACTTTGCTTAGCACAGAGTAGACCTTTTAATAATTTGAGTGTGCTGTCTCCCTTTGATTTGTTTAAACAAAACCAACTTTTTTCACCCCGTGTGTGATGCAGAGTTTTTTGTAGCTTCTGGGTGGTGCAGCTTCTGTCACTCAAACGAGTCTACATCAGGTTTTCAGCATGAGGGCATCATTTAGGAGTCAAAAGCCAGAGGCTTGGGAACACAAAGCATCAAAGCTGTGGAGGTGAGTCAAGTCTGGATCAGAATGGCTGCACAAATCTATGTTCTTCTAGTCCTTCCCCACAATTATAAAATTCCCTGGATTTTCAAATAATAAATCTGTCTGTGTATGTCTATATGAACATATATACACATGCTTATGATAATCCACACAGAAATCCACAGCCCAGAAGGGCGAGGAGAATTCCCTGCTGACACTAGAGGCACTAGATTAGGAGTCTCCAGAGGTACTTTCCAACTGGAGTGATTCCATGGTGTGTCTGTTGCTGTTCTGTACCTGACTGGCACTGGGGAGTGTTGAGAGTTGAGTGCTCTTCAAGCAGTAGCAGATGGTCCCTGCTCTGAGGGTCTCTTCATCTGAATTTTAAGTGGTTTCACCAGATGGAAAGATGGAGTGGCCTTCTAGGCACACATGTGGAAAAGGGTCAGTGCAAGAATGATGGATGTGTGATTGTGTGGGAGAATCTGAGAGAACTCAAATGTTACAGAAATTTGGATCAGTGATGGAACAGAGGGAAGCAAACAATGTTAGGGAAGGGCTGGGTGTGTAAACATGGTTCAATGCTTGATTTCTAGATTGGAGGAGAATCTGGTAGAAGAATTAATAATGGGGTTTTCATTAGCAGCAGCATTTTGCACAGGGCAAGGGGTGCCATAGTGCTGGGAGGCTCTGGAGAGGGGAATTTCCTGGAGTAATCAAGAAGAGCTGAAGCATGGCCTCTCCTAGCCTGGCAGCTCATACTCCATTTCAAAATCCAGCATGTGCCTGAGCAGGCAGTTTACACATCTCATTTATGTGTGACAAGTGGAACTGCCAAGTATGATTTCCGTGTGGGAACCATGGGGATTGCTACCCCAGGATCCGACACGGTAGGATTATGAGATTTTCACTCTGTGCACAGAGAAGTCACCAAGATTGGGTTCTGTCACAAGACTGGGGTATTCATAGTAGAAACATGTAACACAGCAGCCAAGCGTGCAGCCCTTTCTGCTTTCCCCTTCCTGCGTTTTCCTTGTGCCTGGAGCAAATGCATGGCTTCTCTCTCTCAAATCCCAACCAACCACACTGGGAGCACCAGGGAATTAAATACAGCCAAAGTTAGCCCACAGCAGTTATTACAGGTTTCCTGGCTGGCTGATGCCAAGTGTCTCCATGCTGCTTTATCCCATATGATCATATGACACTGGCAGATGTGACGTATTATTTGTAAACTGACTATTGCCTCAGAGGGGCTGCAGGGAGCAGTGCCCTGTGCTCCCAGCCAGGTTCCCCCTTGTTACAGGTGTTGCTGTTGGCAGGGCCAGCACCTTGTGCAGGCACAGGGCAGGACGTGGCCCTGCTGCTGAATAGCTCTCACTGACATCCTGATGACAATTGTTCTTCCTACAAACAGCTGTGCTGAATGTTATTCTTGTATTTATGTTAAATCACCAACAATTGGGCAGGTTGTGGAGAAAACAACCACCTCCACGTGGGTGCCTGTGACAGCACTGCGGATGTGCAGTTACTGCCTGGCATCTGTGTTCTGGGTTTGTAACCACTTTTCTCTTTGTGGAAGTGAAAAGGTTTGTTTGGTTTTTCTTTTTCTCTCAGCTGATCCCAAGCAATTTCTTGGGAATTTGTGAGGATTTAGATGCTCTCCTTGCTGGTATCAAAGTGAGCAGTGTCACACTGTTCACACCTCTTGGAGCTTGATTCCCAGTCCTCTGAACCCTCAGTCTCATCCCATCTGTCTTCTTTTCCTCCCTGATCCTTCAATCTCAGAACCAAGGGATGCCCAAGACATACACAAACCAAACCCTTGGCAGGCCGCTGGAGCAGATACTCATCAGGGCTCAGTGGTGCTTGTGCATTCTGGGTGCTCAGAGGAAAGAGCAAATGCAACACCATTGTAATAATGAGGTTTCATTCAGGATAAGATCAGATTTTGTCTGGTTGCTGGACAAGCCTTGCCAGACAAGCCAAGTTGCTCTGTCCCATTTCCTGGTGTCCTCGTTTCCTTACTGTAATGTAAACTTCATGCTTGGAAGAAGAATGCCTTGGCAACAGCTCCTGGCAAAACTCAAATCTGCAGCGAGCGTCCCTGGCTGGAAAGGGCTCCACCTGTTCGCTGCAAAGGGGGTAAGCTAATATGCCATATCTGCAAATTTTAGAAACTGAGCACTTCCTCCCTATGGAAAAACTGCTAAATGCTGGTCTCCTGCCAGGAGCTGGAGGAACACCATGAGCTGGGGATGGAGACTTGCCCAGCGATGCCTGGGATTTAAATCCTATGAGCCAACTTTTTTTGCGTGTTGAGTGGGTAATTCTGGGCACTGAATGTGGTTTGCATCAAGGACTGCTAAAACTGTAATACATTAGTACCATTCCTGAAGCCCTTGAAGCTTATCAACTGCCAAGAAAAATACAGGGGTGGCAAGAGATTAGCCTGCTGAAGATCCACGATGAGAGGGAAAGATACTCATCCTGTACTCCCACCCTATCACATCACCCTGAAGGTTGTGTTAGAGCTTGTACAGAGGCAGAGGATAAAGAAGGAATTAAAAATTTAAAGACAAAATTGCTATACTTTGTAGTTAACCTTGCTTTTAGCTTCTCCTACGTGTGAACCAAGCAGCTGAGGGTTAGCAAGGCCTGAAATGGAAAGAATTAAGCCTATCCCTCTATTTTTCTTCATGCCAAATCCCAAGGACAGTTTAAGAGAGGGAGTGTTTCCTCACATGAAGAAACTGCCCACCAAAAAGGCAGCATTACTTCTCAGCCAACTCTTTTTTACTGTGTCCCCTCCCTTTGGGGGCTGAGGGCAGGTGTCTGCTTTGTGACTCTGCTCCCTAAGGTCGTGGTCCTTACCATGTTCCTGAGGAATGATAGATCAAATAAGAAAGGAGAACTCTGCATAGCAATAGATCCTCTTGGGTTACTAAACTTATCCACTCTCCTAAATCTGTTGGAGGATTAGTAGTACTTAAGGGAGGACATATCTACCCCTTTACTTCCTCTTTGTCCTCTTCTCCTTCCTCCAGTAACCTCAGGTCACCCTGTTGGCTCAGCCTGAAGGTGAGCTGTACCCCTGAACCCCAGTAAGGCTGTTTTTCCTACAGGCTGGCTCACAGTGCTTCATTTTGGTAGATTTGCACAAGAAAACACACAATAGAGATGTGCTGGAGGGGTATCAGCAGTCAGGCCTCTCAAAAAATTTAGGTGGACAAATGTGTGCCCTAAGTACTTCTGAACTGTGAGAATTTTGTTCTTTACTGGGTATCTTGGTTAAATGATGACTTGTATTGAAACTATTAATACCATTAATGTATGTGCAAGTATGAATTCCCTGATAACATCAGTTGATGCCTTAAAAGTACACACAGAAATACATTGCAACCCCTAAAAGTTGCCATTTAATCTGTTGTAACATTTTTAAAGGCTTTCTAAGGTTCTTAAAGTTCAAAAGATTTTTAGAAGTTACCAATTTTACTCATTTTCCAAGTTGTTAACCTCATAATTCTTGCTCTGAGTTGTGTTAAACATGTCATATCATGTTAAGATCTTGGAAGTGTGTTCTTTTAGGGTGTTTGACTAAAAATTATGTAGATAATCCTTTGCCTGATAGTTTCTTACATGACACTATGATGAGATTTTCAGAGCTGAGCAGGAGTTACTCAGTACTTTTTTATCTAATGCCGGTTTTAGAAACTCCTTTTCCACCTCACTTTTTCAAATCTCAGCCAATGTAATTAGTTGCATGTAATGATAGAACAATGCAAAAAAATCTTGTATTTTGGTATTTGAAGTAGGCATGGTCATACCTGTCACTTAAAAAATCGCTCATGTCACTCTACTGTGTCTAAGTTCTGGTTTTGTGTGTCGTCAGCTCGTACTAAAATCAGTATTTGCCAGGCAGTGTTCCATGGCTGGATCACATGTGTAGACCAGCAGTTTTTCCTTGATCACATGCATTGAGCAGCAGCTTTTCATGAACTACAGAAGAGGAGGAGGGTTATTTCTCTTACATATTAAAGAATATTCTGCTGCTTCATTAAGGATAAAGGTGGAGCCCTTTGCACTTGGCTTTTTCTTGGTGGTAAGTGCAGACAAGTGTTAAGTGGTCCTGGCTCCCTTGGGAGTCCCTGGTGCTGTCAGCACCCACAGAGCCCTGACTCCTCATCATCGACTGTTTTCTGCAGGAGCCAGGAGAGGCAAATCACTGCAGATTTCAGTGTAGGAACAGGTAAGAATTGATCCCAGTATCCTGCTGGTTCTAACACGCATTCTATCAGAACTGGGCAGGGTGGGGACAGCGCAACAGCAAGGCCAATTACAGGGAGAAATTTATAAGAGTGACAGGACTCTTTTATGCATTTATACAGGCATTTAACTGTAGACTTCAGTTTATCCAGTGGCTTGAGCAAGAACCATGCTTTTCCTTTGGTTGATTCCCAGGCTATGCAGATGTAGTGGGTGTATTTGATAAACAATGTAAAGAAGATTGTCTATCATTATGTACAAAGCTCACGCTCTAGAGGCATTCTTCAGTCTAAATTTAGATTCACACTCAGGCTACAGCTAACACTTGAACAAACCCTGCAGAGTAGTGAGTGTGCACAGGCAGGAACCATGATCCACCTTGCTGCCTTTGCTGATAAAATTCCTCTGTGAGGCTCCGGTGCTGTGGGCAGCCAGAAGGGATTGTGCCCAAAAGAAAAGCACTGCATGGGTGAACCTTTCCTGGTTATTCCTGGCTATTTCCAAAGCAATATGCTTTTAGATGAAGTCAACACTGGTGGTGTTGCCAGGTCAAAATGTGAGTAACTCATAAGGAAGATGTTATGTGCAGTTTATTTGAAGTATGTTGGGAGAAAGCTTGAAGTAAATCACAATAAATATGAGTGGCAGTAAAACAGAGATTCAAGCTGAGTTTTTCAGGATCAGACTTAAATTCTCAAAGAATTTCTTCTTGAGCTGAAGAGGGATTATTATGGATCCATGTCCACCTCTGCATGCATCATTTTCTTTGCCTTCCTGCTGCATTTCATTGTGTTGGTACAGACAGAAGAATTAATAGATTTATTTGTGTAGTTTGTGGGATTATAGAAATCAGATGCTTATCCTTTCTACCGTATGTCTTAAAATTAATCGGCTGCATATTGGGCATGCTGTAGTTCTTCTGTTCTCCTGGACAGTAGGAATATTTGGCTTGTATTTCCTGCCCTTATCACCTGCTGAGACTTTGAGACTGCAGCAAAAGGAACAAGTTGCAAGGAAAATCCTTATTAGATTGTGAGAAGAATTACCCACAGAGAGAATGGTGAAGCACGAGGACAGAGAGTCTCTATCCCACCATACTAAACTGTAGCAGGCCCTGAGTAGTGTGATCTAAGAAGATTTAGCCATGCTTTGAACAGGGGGTTGGACCAGATAAACTAAAAGAAGACCAAACCCTTGCTCCTGAGGCTGGTGGTAGAACCTGGTTTGCACCTACATTACTTAGATGTAACCATGTCCTGCCCCATCATGCTTGGACCTGGGGCTCCTCCAACCTTTTGGCAATGTTCTTCAGTCCCCAAGATTTTTTGTTTGTGGGTTTGTTTTTTTTTTTTTTTCCCCAGTTTTACTTGAAGTAATGTAATAGAAGCCCCTCAAAGCAGGGTTTACAGGACAAAACTGTTTTGGGCCTCAGGGTGGGAGATGGAGCCAGTCCAGATTGGGCTTAGCCATTCTGGGTTTGGAGCAGCCCCTGAAGTAAATGATTTCTAGGCTTCTGCTTGTGCTTTTCTGGCCAAGATTCAGGTAAATCAGTCAAAAGCAGGGCCAGGAAACACATTGACACTCCAGCACAGGCTCAGTGGGACTTGAGCCTGCTCCTGGGGCATCCTTTCCCTGTACTGTGGATGTTCCCTGTGTTGTCTCATGTTTGCCAAGTACCTGAACTAGGAGTTAGTTATCTGGAATGTGCTTCCTTGGACGTTTCAAAGCTGGGCTTGTGCATGGCTGCATGTGAACCAAGCAAATAGAGGAGTGATTGTGTCCTAAGCAGGCAGTTTGGGATTTGCACCGAGAATCCTATAGTGTCCTGAGTCAGAAAAACTCCACAAGGATCATCCAGTCCAACTCTCCTTGCAGTAAAAATAGCAAGAGCTGGTTGTCCTGGTCCAGGACATGCCTCTGCTTTGACATGAGCAATGCAGCATAGAAGAACATGTTGATAAACCAGGATTGTTTCTTTTTGGGGTGTGTGGATATTGGTTCAAGAATATTTCCTCATTTTAATTCCTTGCTGGGACAGGAGTGGATGGATAGTTAGTGCTGCTCATTTTAGATGGATCATCTGGGAGTCACTTGATTGCTGTAAACAACAGATGTGCCTACATCAAGCTATGCAAAAGGGTCAAATGTTGGGATTTTGGAGGAATCCTGGACAAGCTGTTTCCCTCTCTAGTAATGAGGAGCTGTGTTTCTGCCTGGGGTTGGACATGTAGTAAAAAGCGGTCATTGCACCTCCTGGTCATACCCCGTGCTTCCCAGCAGAGACACACATTTGGATGTGTGTATTAAGTTGCCAGCTCATCCTTGAATAGCAGCTTCCAGTGAACTGTAAATGTAACGAAAACATGCTGGAGACAGGAATTTGAGGAAGGAGGAATTCCACCCAACAGAACTGCTGAGACTTGAAAATCAAGCTAGGTTTTCTTCTGGCAACTTCAAAGCAGGGAGCTCTCTGTAAATGCAGGCTCAGGAATGACTGCAGCAGCTAATCAAGGGCTGTCATTCTCTTCAGCAGCTCATGGGGCTGTAGAACAAACAGGGAGAGTTTCCTCTGTTAGACTCAGGAAAACAAAGAGATGCTGCTGAATAAAGAAGTTATTAATTCTCTAGAACTCTTAGAACTCTGCTTTTGCAATGATTACCTCTGTAACTGAGCTGCTTTAGTCTGGCTCCTGGAGCTGCTGCTTTCCCTGCTCATCCCTGCCCCTAGTGAGGCCTCATTGTGTTCACTGTTACAGCCTTCATTCACTGACATTTTGAGGACCAGTATAACCTAAGTAAATACACAGCTTGCCTTGCTTAGAGGGATTTGATGCTGTACCTAAAACTACCACAGATCCATCATTTCAGCATCCCAGTTGTGGGAAGGGGACTGTGTGGGGGAGTGAAAGGAGTGAAAAGTGAAGTTTGAACAAATTCAGAGGTTGTCCATCTAGGAACTCTGAGTTACAATTAATTTTTGAAAGTTCCGAAATTAATTTGTTTTCATTCACAAATTGAAGTTACCCTGAGCTTTAAGGTGTGATTGCTCACAGCATGGGAAGTGCAACCCAGATACTGCCTGCTGCCAGTAAGCTGCCAATGAAGGTTGTACATTTGATTAAAACACCAACACAATTTTTTTTCTCTCTTCCTTTTCCCTTCGATCCTTCCACACCCTGGACATCTTCTCCCATCCTCCCTCAGGCCTGTATTGATGAGAACCTGGACATGGTGAAGTTCCTGGTAGAAAATGGAGCCAATGTGAACCAGCAAGACAACGAGGGCTGGACCCCTCTTCATGCAGTGGCATCATGTGGCTACCTGAACATAGCAGAGTGAGTGAGTCTGGGGCTATTCTGGGAATTTATAATACTTCCCTGTGCCTTTCTATTCAGAGCAGGTACACAGGTGATGAATACTCTAAGCCTTTTACAATGCTTTGGAAAGCAATGCTGAAAATAGGTGCTTTTCTCTTGGTAATGAATTCTGAACTTCTGAGGATTAAGGTGAAGCCTTCAACTGGTTGCCTTTTGCTGCTGCCATTAGACTGTCTTATGATTAATTAGATACTTTAGCTAAAATGCCAACGAAAAGGAAAATGGGTCAGCTGATACAGCAATTTGTAGTAAAGGGGCTCCTCCCTGTGAGGGTGGGGAGGCCCTGGCACAGTTTTCCCAGAGAAGCTGTGGCTGCCCCTTGCCTAGAATTGTCCAAGGCCAGGTTGGAGAGGGCTTGGAGCAGCCTGGTCTGGTGAAAGGTGACCCTGCAAGAGTAGGACTGGATGGGCTTTAAGGTGCCTTCCAACACAAACCAGGCTGGGATTCTGCGAGTACATTTCCTTACCACAGACTGGTGTGAGCAGTGCTGTGGTTAAGTGGCTTTAAATGGGAACTTTCAAGTTCAGCTGTCAATCCACCACCACCAATACGTTCACCACTAAGCCTCAACTGTCACATCCACTCGTTCTTTGGACAGTTCCAGGGATAGTGATGTCACGACTGCCCTGGGTAGCAAAGAAATGTCCCCTAATCTCCAACCTGAACCTCCTCTGGTGCAGCTTAAGGTCATTTCCTCTTGTCCCGTTCCTTGTTCCCTGTCTGCTACCTGGCTGCACCCTCCTGTCAGGGAGTTGTGGAGAGTGAGAAGATTCCCTCTGAGCCTCCTTTTCTCCAGACTGAACACAAACCCTTTATTCTTTACCAGTCATACTGTGCTTATATATTTAGTCCACCACAGCTACCAGAAAGTTTCCAAAATTTGAATTAAGATAACTATTTCTTAAATGCATTGAAAATAAATTATAAAACCAGGCAACCTCACCCTCCTATATTTGTGTGCTTTAACAGATACTTCTTTTACTTCTCAAAATTCTGCTGATTAAAAGATGTCTGCAAACCAAAGAAGATGTCTGTTGTTCTTCAATGAACTTTTCGTGAAGTTATAAGAGGATAAATTTAAAAACTGATAATCCTTGATGAGGCTTTTTTAAAAATTAGTAAAATTTATTTTTCTTAAAAAAAACCCCAATAGGATAGTCAACCAGATTCATGTAATAACAGGGGTATTTAAGTAACTGTGGAGAAAGAAAAGCTGTGAACCTCTGAGCAAGGACCTTGCATTTACAATGAACATTTTTAATCTAGAAATTGGCTAAGAATAAGGTCCTCATTTAGTAATTGAACTTGCATGAGAAAGGCAAATACTTTGTGGTGCTGTTTGATGCTGTGTCCTTGCTCTGAAGCCAAGCACAGGAGGTGTGACGTGCTGGCCTGGGTGTCCTTGGTGCAGGTATCTGATCAGCCATGGGGCCAACGTGGCTGCTGTGAACAGTGAGGGGGAGGTCCCGTCCGACATCGCGGAGGAGGCGGCCATGAAGGACCTGCTTCTGGAGCAAGTCAAGAAACAAGGTAAAGGAACAGCTTGAATATGTGAGTCAGGACCTCTAAGAGTTTCTGTATGAGAATTCTGCTGCCTTGCTGTCTGTTGGTGAAGAGATCTGAGATCTGGCTCAGGAAGCAGCAGACAAATTTTGCTTTGCTATCAGGACAGTGGAGCAGATGCAGGAGGTTTGTCATGTCTGTCCTTGGAATTCTTCAAAGCAAGGCACCGTAATCCTGAAATCTGATCCATCAGATCTAGTTACTTTTAAAGTGAGATTTAATTCTGACCTCTGATATCAATGAAAGGTCTTGTTTCACTAAGGCTTGATAAAACCAAGGTGAGATTTACAGGACTGCCAGAGGCAGAGACCAGGAAATTAATGTTCCAGGCCCGGAGTGACATACTTTATCCTGATCTTTCTCTAGATTTCTTCTGCCATATCCACTTTCTCATCAGGTGTGCCTCACTGAGGGGCTGCTCTCCAGGCTGTCCCTGCACAAACATCCCTGGCTGAAGAATAGTTTTGACTGATGTTAAAATAGAAGAATGCTTTGTCAGTCTAAAATTTTCTTCATACTCATGGAACTCATTTGGGAGTGGTTGAATGCCTCCACATGTGTGTGAGAAGTTTAAATCGTGTCTATGAATTTCATCAACAATGTTGGAAAAGGAACCCAAGGAATTCCTGGAGCTTCTATCCTTGGACACAGTCAAAGTTCAGCTGCATTATGTCTGATCTGGTTCTTCTTGCTTTGAAGTTATCCTCCTTGGAGTGTGTGTTTGAACTACAGGCCCCCAAGGACTCTGGTTTGGATTATTTTATTCCTGCAGGTTTGGGGGAGTTGTTTGCATGCTGGATTGAATCCAGTCTCTCTATCAGATATATTTTGACACATGGTGGTGACTTTATTTTTTAAGGTATAGTTAAGAAGGAATCAGTCCCTCGGTGCTTTGTCACCTGTATTAATGTTCCTGGGCCACCAAATTTGTCAGGCACAGCTTGCCCTCAGAGAAGCCAGGTTGGCTGTCCCCAATCACCTCCTTTCCATGGGCCTTAGCATAGTTTCCAGGAGGATCTGCTCCATGATCTTGCTGTGCACAGAGGAGAGGCCAATTCGCCTGTAGTGCCCCAGGTCCTTCTCTTGTCTCTGTTTAAAAATGGGGTTTATGTTTGCCATTTTCCAATCCATGAGAAGTTCACCAGACTGCCACAACTTCTCAAATACAAGAGTGACTTAGATACTTCCTCTACCAGCTCCCTTGGGACCCATGGATGCATCTCACCAGGTTCCATGGACTTGTGCACCTTCGGGTTCTGTAAATGACAGTAATGTGGTTGAAACCTTACAGGACATTGAGGCAGTGGTTATGCCTTACCTGCAGGTATTTTGCCTGACATTTATTGGGATTCTGCTTGCATTGCCTCACCACATTAGTGGCATCCTGCTAAGATACCCTGAAACAACCATCTGTCTCCAGATGAAGATTCCCATCTCACAGTTTAAAGGATCATATTGCTGGAGGAAATGGGGTTGAACTTTAAATAAGCATCTGCCCAGCTCTGCAGCCTGTCCTCAGCAGGGGCTGTGAGCAGATGCCTGCTGCAGACTGTAACAACAGCTCTAGTGTGTACAATTGCCCTCCCAGCCTCCAGCCACTATGCCTTCAGAAATTCCTGAGCCAAATTGGCTTTCTGTGTATTTGTGAATGCCCTGTGGCCTTCTGTTTCCTGAGCTCATTCAGCCCTCCTTGGGAACTCCAACATGTTCAGGAATTGTGTGTAATAGCTACAAACTTGTTTAGTCCTTGGTCTGTAGCCAGTTTATTACTGGTCTTTGCAAAATCCTGCAACAGTGGGTCTCATAGCTCAGACTCTGAGTTAAATGTTTTCCTTGGTTCTATTTTAAATGTAATGCCCCATAATTTAACTGGCAATCATATCATTCTTATACTGAAAGTATTAATCAGTAGGAACACTTGCTCTTCAGGATCCTTCTTGATTTTTGAGATTTGTCATCTTCTAATTTGTATGTTTTCCTGAGTCGGAGAGTTCTACTTTGATTAATCTTGTTTGGATCGGTATCAATACTTGTGATTGATTGTCCTTCTGTGATCTCATTACTGTGAAAACTCCACTTAGGAAAACAAATCAAAGTTGGTTTTGCCTCTCGTTTGTTTAATGACAGTTGACACAGTCTGTCAGCCAGACACACTTCCCTCTCCACATCCATCCCCCTGCTTCTCCACATCTCCACTGGCCCAAAACAGTCACTTAGGCCATCAGCATAGATTTCTTCTGGCCTTCTAATGCCAAAATTATTTCAAATTGTGTTTTGTCAGAATCTGGGGGTTTGCTGCTCGGTGGAATAACTCAGTACTTCTCTCAGCATACCTGTCATGAATGCCTCTGGAGCAGTGCAGATTCCTGTGTGTGTCCTATGCAGAGTCCTGAATATGGTGTGAGCACAGAGCTGGCGTCACCATGCTCTTGCAGGAGACATCTGAGGGTCCTCAGACCTTCTCTGTCTGAGATTATACCCTCAATACAAGTCAATTGAGTCAGTTAAGCTGTTGTTCATTACTTTTATTATTTCAGTCTGGGACACAGCCTGTGTAGAACTCAATCCTTCTACCCTTAATGCACACCTGAGCTTTTAGTTAATTGGACTGGGTTGCAAACACTGGGTCAGCTTTCAAAAATTTTAACTCGGGCAGTTTTTGAAGTTTCTGTCAATGACACAGAAGAGGCTTTTGCTGATTGTTTTGTGGAAGATCAGAAATAATTTACTAATATTTTATATCAAATGCAGCATAGGTTAAGTGTAACAAGTACTTCAGAGCTTTCATCCCTTGTTTGTTTTTTGTTCTGTGCTTCACCCCCTTAGGTGTAGACCTAGAGCTGTCAAGGAAAGAAGAGGAGCAGCAAATGCTCCAGGATGCTCGGCAGTGGCTGAACAGTGGGAGAATTGAGGATATAAAGCAGCCCCGGACAGGAGCCACAGCTCTTCATGTTGCTGCAGCCAAGGGATATTCTGAAGTCATGAGGTAGGAGCTCCTCCCAGGGCTGATGCATGAAATTAAGGCTGAAGACATTTTGCTTTACATTCAGAGAAATTTGTTCCATACTGATATTTTCAGGCTTCTGTTTCTCAAAAGGCTCTGTGGTTTTGTGTGTACAACCACAGTGGTTCACCCAGAAATACACAGGGACAGGAGGGTTCCCTTTCATACCTCCAGGCCTTTTTGGAGTAATGAAAGCTTTTTAGAGAATGAGGCATAAATTAGGAGGTCTCTAATTTTTCTAATCACAAGTCTGATTTTCACTGTTAGAGTAATAGTTTCAGGACTAGCAAGTTAAACGGTAGTAGGGGATAAAAGTATAATGTTGACATACAAAGTGACAACACATACTGCATGACCATTCTCACATTCTTGTGGGAAAATGCAGTGTCCACCCCTGTCTCACTGTCCTCTTCTGCCCCTTCATGCTACTGCTCCTGTAGTGACAGAGGGATTCCAGCACCTGACAGCTCTGCTGTCCTGGCACTAACAAGATTATTATGTACATAAGCCTGCCCAGTGTAGCATTTCCTGGTAAAAAACGTTAATATTGTTGCAGGTAATGTCAAATTAGGCTTTACACCAATAAAGCTTTCTTCTCTGCTCTTTATGTGTGGCTGGAGCTGCCCATGAACATAGAGCTAATGAAATCCCTGACTGGATTGGGCTGTGAGGAACCTTAAAGCTCATCTTGTCCCACCCCATGCCTTGGGTAGGTGTCAGAACCCCGGCCTGGTTCAGGGGTTCCATGTGGTGGTAAAGTCTCTCCTCCAAGCCATGCTTCCAAAGAAAAACTCTGCAGCCTCTTGTTGTTCGGTCTCAAGGCAGTTTATTGCAAGTTATCTAAAAGATTTTCTTCTCAGGCTGCTGCAGTTTGCTCAGCAGCTCTGGCAGAGACACACACACACCCTGACATCCTCTCTGTTTGCTGTCTTCTTCTCTCCCTCTGCCCAGGGCTGCTGCTCTCTTTTATATGGTACATTACATGATACATGTTTACAGTTTTTCCCCAATGCCTATTACCTATATTAAATGGTGCTTTTCTACTCTAAACCAATCCATAAGTGCCAACATCATCAAGAACATGGAGGTAAGGAAGAAGAAAGAGGAGGAACAGGACCGGCCTACATTCCTCCATCTTAAAACTTCTGACCCCCATGTACAAAGTAAAAACCCCTCTCTACAGGTATTAAAACCCCCCTGTACAATACTAAAAAATTCTCTGCTTTGTAACTACTTCTACTATAATATCTAAACTTTTGTGACTGCTTGTTCCACCTTCAAAGCTGGTAAATCATTCCATGGCTCAAAGTCAAAATCACAGCTGTTTCCAGCTGCCTGCCAGGGTCTCAAATGCCTCCGACCAGGGCCTGGAACCTCCAGAAATGTCTGAGGGACATTTTGAGGTCCAACAGGTACGGACACCTTCATCTATCCCAGGTTGCTCCAAGCCTCATCCAATCTGGCCTTGGATACTTCCAGGGATGGGGCAGCCACAGCTGCTCTGGGCAGCCTGTGCCAGGGCCTCCCCACCCTCACAGGGAGGAATTTTTACCTCATATCTAATCTAGCCCTGCCCTCTGTCCATGTGAATCTATTTCTTTTTGTGTTGTTACTACATGCTCTTGTAAATAGTCTTTACAAGGTGTCGTGGTTTGACACTCCCCAATGCTGGCACCCACAGGAGTCGCTCACCCTCCCCACCCACAGATGGGCAGAGGAGAAAAAAAAAATTAACAAAGGCTTCATGAGTTGAGATAAGGCCCAGAGAAAACCCTTCAAAGGCAAAACAGGCTCAGCTTAAAAGTTGCAAAGTGAATTTCTTGCTAATAGAATCAGAGGAAGATAATGAGAAGTAAAAAAAAAGCCTTTAAAACACCTTTACTCCCAGGCCATCCCTCCTTCCCACTGACAGCACAGGGAAACAGGGCATGGGGGTTTGGGTCAGTTCATCACCGAGATTTTCTTCTCTGCTCTGGGAGAGGAGTCCTTTCCTTGTGAGACCATGGGGTCCCTCCCACGGGAGACAGTCCTCTGTGAAATTCTCCAGTGTGAGTTCACATGAATTCCTCCACAGGCTCACAGTCCTCCCAAAACCACTCCAGCGTGGATCTCTCTTCCCATGGAGTGCAGTCCTCCAGGAACAGGCTGCTTTAGCCTGGAAACAGAGTCCCCTCTCTCCACTGGGTCTTCTTGCTGGATCACAGCATCCTCCAGGCATCCACCCACTGCAGCGTGATCACTTCCCCATGGGCTGTGGGTGGGTCTCTTTATCCCCTGTGGATCCCCGTGGGCTGTGGGTGGATCTCTGCATCCCCTGTGGATCCCCGTGGGCTGTGGGTGGATCTCTGCATCCCCTGTGGATCCCCGTGGGCTGTGGGTGGATCTCTTTATCCCCTGTGGATCCCCGTGGGCTGTGGGTGGATCTCTGCATCCCCTGTGGATCCCCGTGGGCTGCAGGGGCACAGCTGCTTCACCATGGTCATCACCACGGCCTGCAGAGGAACCTTGGCTCTGGTGCCTGGAGTACCTCCTCCCCCTCATTCTTCTTGGTGTCTCCACATTATTTCCCTCACATGTTCTCACCTCCTCTTCTCTGACAAGAAGAAAAACTGCATGCCCACTTTGTTTTGATTTTCTTCTTAAATCTGTCACAAAGGTGTCACCAGCCTCTGTAACTGGCCCAGCTTTGGCCAGCAGCATGTCCATCTTCAGAGCAATCAGGGATTGGCTCTGCCAGACATGGTAGAAGCTTCCAGCAGCTTCTCACAGAAGCCACCTCTGTGGCCTGCCTGCTACCAAAAGCCAGGCTGTGTGTAACCAACACACAAGCTTACTCTATTGCCTGTGTTAGAATCCATTGTGGAAGTGTTCATCTATCTTGATCCCAAGTTTCATAATTTTAAGTGACATGACTTGATGTCAAAGAGCTGTTTCATATCAAGCTCAAGCATTTTATTGTACTTCATGTTTCTGATTTGTATTCAGTCATTAGAACTTATAATTGAGTGATGAGCTGTCTGTGCCTGTACCATGCCCAAGAACAGGAATCTAACACAGCACATGTGAATAGAAATGTAGTATCTCTGAATCTGAGATACTGAGGTTGGTCCCGTCACCTGTCAGGGGAGGGTTGTGAATCCAGTGCTCCTTGATGAAATTCAGTGTGTGCAGGATGATTTAGTTCTGGACAGCCTCTCCTTGGCATTAATTATGGTAATGATAAACACATCTCACAGCAAGCTAACATTGTTTCCCTCTTGTGTATGTGATGGCTGTGCTGAAGTTCAAATCCAGAGCTTTAGTGACTTAAACCAAAGAGGCTGACAGCCAGGAGTCAACTAACTCTAAATGAGACATAGAATTTGTCTGTGACCTTGAGTCTTTTAGCAGCTCTGTTTCTCCCTTCTGCCAGCTGGAAAATCAACAGAAACTCAGTGCCTAATTTACAGTTTCTTTCACAGAGAAGCCCACAGCTGCTCTGCTGTGACTGTGATTTTTTTAGCACAGTAGCACATTGGTGTAAAGCTGCAAGAGTTTTCAAGCTATTGGTGCCATGTTGGGGTCATGCTGGATTTCCCTCCTGCTGTACATGCTCTGCATGGGGGAATTTCCCACAATGGAAATTTTCAGGAGCATTTTTACCAGATTTGCAGAATTCCCCTGGGATGTTATTCACTATTTAAGCAATTTGGATAATAGTTTTCATACAGGAGCTGCTCAGTGCTCTTGTCTGATTACTGCCGCACCTGTGTGCACATGGCTCTGGAGCTCCAGACTACCCCAAATCTTTTGTGTTTGTTTTGATGTTAAATATTCAAGCTCAAGGTGCTGTGAAACACCAGTGTTCTCCTCTGATGGAGAAGGGAGGGTGGAAGGGGCACAGCAGTGAGGGTAAGGAAAGGAGATCCCAGGTAAATTTACTTGTGGAAGATTTGCTTGAACTGTCCAAGGGCTACTCTGAAAAAATGCATTTGGGGTTGTTTAATCCAAGTGAGGGTTGTTTAGCATACAGATTTTACCTCTGTTACTGGTGCTTCCCTGGCAGTCCTGTTGGTCTCCTTGAGGGCCACCCCACACTGTGGTCTTGTGCTCTTGGAGAACCAAGCTCGAGCTCCAGTTCCCAAATGTCCCTCTCCTGGCAGGTGCTGTGCTTGGCAGCCTGCACAGGGATGGCAGTTGCAGGGATGCAACTGAGCCAGTCCAGACTCTCTCCTCTGAACAGGGGTTCAGACTGGGTCACCAATGCCAGATGAGAAGTCAAGGTGTTCTCCCAGTTCAGGACATGCTGAAAGGGAACCTTATCAGTTTGACATGTTCCAACAGGTTTTACATCAAAGTCACTTTTCGTTCATTGCCCTTTCCATTACAGTTTCAAGCACATCAAGTGGGATGTTGCTTTGGTTAATGAACAAGTCCAGAAGCTCCTGGCTGTTTGGGAGCCAGGCTGCCCACTTGGTGCCTAACAGGGGAAACTGCTCTGTCAGGAAGTCATTTCTGATGGGCAGAGATCAATCCTGCTGCTTTCCTCAGGCTCCTGATCCAGGCTGGGTTTAATTTGAACGTCCAGGACAATGATGGCTGGACTCCACTCCACGCTGCTGCTCACTGGGGAGTGAAGGAAGCGTGTTCCATCCTGGCTGAGGCTCTGTGTGATATGGACATCAGGAACAAGCTGGTCAGTACACAACTAATGCAGGGTATTCTATAGTGAGATAATATTGATTATTGGCTTCTGCATGATCATGGAATCATAGAACCCCAGACTGGTTTGTATTTGGAGGAACCTTAAAGTTAACCTCATCCCACCCCCTGCCATGGACAGGGACACCTTCCACTAGCCCAGGTTGCTCCAAGTCCTGTACAGCCTGGCCTTGGACACCTGCAGGGATTGAGCAGCTGCAGCTTCTGTGGACACCCTATGCCAGGGCCTCAGCACCCTCACAGCCAAAATTTCCTTCCCAATAGCCCATCTAACCCTGCCCTCTGCCAGTGATAAGCCATTCTCCCTTGTCCTGTCCCTCCAGGCCCTTGTCCAAAGCCCCTCTCCAGCTCTCTTGAAGCCCCTTTAGATACTGGAAGGGGCTCTAAGGTCTCCCCAGAGCCTTCTTTTCTCTAGGTGAACCCCCAGCTCTCCCAGCCTGGCACCTGAGCAGAGGGGCTCCAGCCCTGTGGTCAATTTAGTGGCCCTCTCTCAATTCTTTCCAGGAGATCCATGTCTGTCCTGAGATGGGAACTCCAGAGCTGGACACAGAGATCCAGGTGGGGTCTCATAAGAGATCCAACATCATCATCCATCTACATGACAAAGTCATAGTAGTCCTCCTTGCCTGTGCACTGGATAATTTAAATACATCAGTAAATGAAGAATCTTGACTGGCAGAAGACAGAAAAGATTTCAGATATTATGGGAAATGTGACCTGATTAAACTTTTAACACTGAGCTTGTAAGAAGGGATAACAGCTGATCTGTGCCATCCTGTGTTAGTGTAACCCTGAGAAATCAAATGCAGCAAAGAAACAGTCTTGGAGTGCAAAATTATATACTAATATTGAAGTATAAGGCACTGAAAACAAGTGAGCCCATGAGAAACTGGCAGTTTTAAATCCTCCCTCTTCTATGTATTGGTAATAAAAAATGAAATTGAAGATTTGTGACACATGAGCAAAGAAAAATAGGATGGAAGAAAAGGAGCAAAAACATTTCCTTTCTAATAGTTACAGGTTTTTCCTTGAAGAGCCCTTGGATTTTCAAGAGCTTGTCCAGGGCTGCTCTTGGTGTTCCCATCCCTGCTGGGATGTCCACACTGGTCTGTGAGCTGCTTCCCACTGGACCAGGTGTGCTGTGGCTGCCTTTGGGGAGGAGGGAAGGTTGAATGTGCTTGGAGGAGCACCAGGGGATGAAGGAGGCAGGAAGATGTGATAAGAGAGAGCCCTGTGTGCTCAAATGCATCCAGTTGTGCTGGAAACTGCTGGAACTCAAATGCCCCATGAGGAGCCCTTTCAGCCTGGTGAGCTGTTTGGCACCCAAAATACAGGGAATCTTTTCTGTTTGAATGCCATCAGGTGCTTTTCCGAAGTGTTCAGGATGTGTATGGGGTCTTGTATCATGCCATACTTGAAACAGTCACAGTTGTATTTATTGTGTTACCTGCTCCTTCTAGTCCAGAATTGTCTTGTTGTTGGGTCAGATGGACAAGACTAACTTTTATTTTTTGACCTGCGGCCATCGGGTTTCAGGTTATTAATGAAATGGCATTTAGAGCTTTACTTTGGTGAAAATGTAACCAATTTCTTGGTTTATGCACTGGAGTATTTTTGCTGGTTTGTTTTAGCTCATAAATGCCAATGGATGTGGAAATGGATCCCAGATTTTTGGCTTGCTGGCAGCCTTTCAGAACATTTAAATACATGATGATAAAGTAGCACAGAATCAGGAATCTCCTGAGCTGGAAGGGACCCACAAGGACCATCCAGTCTGACCCCTGGCCCTGCACAGACACCCAACAATCCCACCCTGGGCACCCCTGGCAGTGCTGTCCAAACCCTCCTGCAGCTCTGGCAGCCTCGGGGCTGTGCCCATTCCCTGGGGAGCCTGGGCAGTGCCAGCACCTCTGGGGGAAGGACCTTTCCCTGATCTTCTACATAAGGAGAGGTTGATCACATTCCCTCTCAGTGCAAGAGTGTCCTTTATAGAAACTGGAAACTCAAGCATAGTCCTGGCTGCTGGATTTGAGCAGCAGCCCCCAGGAAGCTGCACTTCCCTGGCAAAAGCTGCTTACTAAACATAAACAAGATCTTAGAGGTCTTTTCCAGCCAAAATGATTCTGTGATTCCATGATCACTGTCACATGAGTTTCCTTGCTCTGGAGTGAAACAGAGTGTCACCATTTGGATGTGGAGCATGTGCACTGGTAAATAGGGCTTTTTGGAGTATTACCACTGTGCCATCTCAGATATCTTCTTGTGTTCTCTCTTTGCACCAGGGCCAGACGCCCTTTGACGTTGCTGATGAGGGACTTGTGGAGCATTTAGAAATGCTGCAGAAGAAGCAGACTGTGGTGAGTTTCTGGAAATTGTTTTCCTATTACCTCTCCAATTACCTTTTCACACACAGGTGTTCTCCAAGACACACGGTGCCAACAGATGCACGGAGCTCAGGCCCAGCGATTTTCTTTAGTTACTCATTAGCAATCTCTAATCACAGCAATATTTTTAATAGCTAGAAATCTAGATAACTGGATGACAGCAGCAAGGAGGTCAGTAGTGTGATGGCATGCAGAATTATGGGAACTGGCTAGGAATTTCATCTTTGTAATTGTTATTATCTTGCAGTTCCTTTTTTGGCTGGCAGGCTCTCTAGCATCAAACTGCTCTGTTCCTAATGAGTGATTACCCAAGTCAGCTTTGTGTTTGCATCCAGGGAAATGCAGTCAGTGTTGAGAAAGAGATCTGTTACCATGTCTGCCTTTCTTAAAATAGGGAGGCTTTGGATTGAGGAAGAAGAAATTATAAACTTCAGGGAATTCTGGACTGAAAAAATGGGTAATTTCAAAATTATATTAAATTGTCATTTCATAATGCAGTGGAAGGGATTGGAAGGGATTATAACCTGGAAGTTGACATAAAAAAAGGAAAGCAGAATATATCTTGTTCAAAGTAAGGGCAGTTGTCAAGCCAGAAAGTTGGGTTTGGATTGAATTTTTTCCTATTGCATCTGGTCTACTCAATTATCTCATTTAGGTGCTTCCAAAACACAAGCTAACCTTCTTTCAAAAAGAATTAAAAATCTGTAAGTATCACTTAAAATACTGGGTTCAGAAACAGACGGAATGGGAACACTGCTGATAAAGCCCAGGAACGGATTTTCAGGAACTGACAGTGTGGGTGGTTAGAACTCCAGCTCTGATCACAACACAGCTGCTGCCATCCTCAAATAGCAGCCTTAGTATTCACAGGAATTTCTTTAAAATTAATAAGCTTCTCCCTAAATTAGGTGTTGATAAATACTATCAGGGTTGTATTTGGATTCCCCTCTCCCTCACTACCCAAGATTTTGCAGATAACTGCATTTCTTAAAAGAAAAGAAAAAAAAAAAAAGAAAAAGAATTTTTTGGGTGACTGCTCACCCATTTTTAGGGCAGCTTTGCAGGGGCTACAGCCTTCCTGTTCTCTATATAGAAGCACTATATAAAGGCCTTCTCCATTTATTCAGTCAGTGTAGAACTTGGCAGAAAAATCTGGATTTTATTACACTTTTTTTTAGTGGATATGATTTTTTAGTGGAAAAACCAATTTGTCATGTGTTTATCATGTGTCATTTTTATCACTTAAAACCAGAAAACTTATATGTGTTAAGGATAAAACAGGCAGTTCCATGATGTTATTTCTCTTCCAAAATGGCTTCCAAATCAGATATGTTTTCCAGTCTAAGGCAGAGCTTTGTGCCACCCTTGCTGAAAGATTTGCTGCCATTATTGGAAAGCAGGGGGGATTTTTGTATACTGGAAGCAATTTGGTCTGGGTTTGGATTTTTTTTTTTCCTAGTTACTGAACTATCTGTGAATGGAGCTGGCTGTTTCCTGGACTTCTCTTTGCTGTGCTCCAGCAGTTTGGTCAGTTTAACGATGCTGTGCTGCAGATTTTTGCTCTTCACTGGAATCCATGCAGCTTTTCCCACTTCACAGGGTGCCCAGAGCAGCTGTGGCTGCCCCATACCTGGAAGTGTCCAAGGCCAGGCTGGACAGGCCTTGGAGCCACTGGAGTAGTGGAAGGTGTTCCTGCCCATGGCAGAGGGTAGGGCTGAACGAGATTTTAGGTCGTTTCCAACCCAAATAATTCTGGCATTCTATGATTCAGAATTTACAGTGCTTTTACTTCCTTTGTCTGGTGTCAACTGCTGTCGAAAGAAAAAGAATTAACCTGGTGAGCCATGACACAGCAGAGTCAGCCTTAAACTGAGCCCCTAACTGCCATCCCTACTTCTGCCTCAGCTGTTTCTGTGCTTCTGGATCGTACTAAAACAATTTTTAGGTACTGTTTTGTCCACTGATGTGGTAAAATTAATATTGCTGCTCTCTAGACAAAATCTTTCAATTTCTATATGATCCCAGGTATTCCCATGCAGTGACTTTGTGCATTTGAGAGATGTAGGAAGTGACCTATCCTCACAGGAGTTCCCTTGTTGCCTGTACAGGGCAGACTTGAATGCTTTCCTCTGACAGCAAGTAAATAATAGCCACAAAGGCAGGAAATTTTTAGCTGAATCTAACCTGATTTCATGGGCACACACACATGGACAGACCTCCAGCAGAATCCCAGATTGGTTTGAACTAAAAGGAACCTTAAAGCTCATCCCATTCCACCCTCTGCCATGGACAGGGACACCACCACTATCCCAGGTTGCTCCAAGCCCCATCCAACCTGCTTTGGACACTTCCAGGGATGGGGGAACCCACAACTCCTCTGGGCAGGAGTCAAGGTTTGTCCCTGGTCTTGGCAGGGGCATCTGCAGGTGCCTTTGAAGCTTTAATTAAATGGCAGCTGTATTCCCAGGACATGGTGGGTGCTGTGCCCTGGTGGAGCTCCAGTCCAAGTCTCACAGTGCCATTGCAGATGTGCTGCTGTTCAAGTGGCATCTTACACAAGCCTGCAGTGGTTTGGTCTGATGAGGCTGGGCTGTCCCTGTGCTGTGGTGCTCACTGGGTTATGCTGACAGGGCTGGTAATGTCTGTCCTCATTCTCTCTCTCCCATCTTCCTGGACTTTTTAACAGCTGCGAAGTGAGAAGGAGACCAGGAATAAGCTGATTGAAGCTGACATGAATGGGAAGCCTCAAAACAGACTCTTCACCAAGTAAGTCTCTCCTTCTTAGTTGAAAAGAAACTGCCCAGAAAGTAATGGAGAGCAGCTTCATCTCTCACAGCCAGCCTCAGCTGGGTCAAAAACAATTCACTGCTGTTTATTTCTGCACTTTTTAAAAATACGAACACTCAAATGCAGTTTTAGTTGTGTCAAATACAGTTTGTGTTGTGTCTTAGCATACCCAGTGAGTGGTGGAACAAGGGCTTGGGCTGGTGTTTGGTTCTCCAGCTCCTGCTCTGGCTGAGGATCAATCAGATCTTTGGGCTGAGAACTACACAGTTTTGTTGCACAAAGCCCTACAGCCCAACTGCTGCATTGTGTGACACTAGAAAAGGGGAGATCACAGTTTCGTGGCTAGAAAAATGCTTGCAGAAAATGTGAGACTGGCAGTAGAATCCATGGCAAACTGGCCATGATGGAAGTGCTGGAGTGTTCAGTCTGTAGATGGATTTTATCCTTTGCTTGTTCTGTGTGTAATAAATCATGTCTGTGTCTTCCTGAGAAGTACAGCTCAGATAACTTGCTTGCCTAGACCTAAAACTTTCCTATTTTGCAGCAAAGAGAAGATTCTTTATGAGGAAGACACGTTGAAGTCCGTGGAAACTGAGGAAGAGAACAAGGACTCGAGCAGTTCTAGTTCTGAAGAGGAAGAAGCTGAAGATGAAGTTTCAGAATCGGATGCTGAAAAGGAGTCAGGTAAGACTTAATACAGCCTTGGATTTCATAATTACCCTAGCTGTTACCATTATTAATGTTGTTGTTGTTGTTATTGTTAACTAATTACATAATTAGTTGTTAAGGACATGCTGAAAGTTTTACTTCCAGTGTATATGCACAGAATTTGGAGAAACCTGGAGCTACTGTGCTACAGGCGGATTCAAATGCTGATTTGCAGGTCAGCATAATTATTTTTAAATAATCCTTCAGATTCTATTTTAATTCCTCCTTCCAGCTCACATGTATTGAAAATAACACATTGTCCATAGCTTGTTCTCAAAGAGGGTGTTTTTCTTGTTGGCCCAGTCCAAGAAGAATCCTTCAGGTACTGCAGGATGGTAGGGGAGGAGGTGAAGGTATAGGAAGGCAATAGCCTGTTGTGTTTGGATAAGTCTGAAATGAAGAGCTGAAGCTCTTCTGGCTGATTATAAAGATGAGGAACTTCTGTTTTCCAGGCTGTGATGAATAATGATTGTAAAAGATAGTGGAATATAAGGATTAAGTACACAGAGTCACAGTAGTATTCATTTACATTACAGTATATTGCTGGCATCTTACTCCCATTCCTTTTCCATAATTTCTGTGGCTACCTTAATTAGTTTTAAAAGTGTATATGTGCAGCACAGAAAGTTTAAATACAGATATTAATTTTACAGTAAGCCAAGACTTATTTGTACTTAATATTCTGCAAACACAGATGGATCTTGTACTATGATGTGTTTAATGGTTAAACTACTTTTAACATCAATTTACTTGGTCTATATCCAATATACTAAAAAATAGGTCCTGAGAAGTGTAATTTAAAGTTCTGTTGTGTTTCTGTGCCAGTGAAATTGTCACTTGTGTTAGGATTGTATCAGTTAATGCTGTTGGGGCAGGGTGAGAGGTGTGGGAAATCCTGGTAGGGCTCTGCAGAGCTACTGCTGCACCAGCTGGGTGGGCATGGCAGTAACACAGGGAAATGATCTTGGGGCTTTTAAATCAAGCAAGTCTAGTGGACTTGTCAGTGGTAGAAAGAGACATGCAGCACAGATCACATCTATTTTCTCCATAAAGCAGGGGTTTACCCTGATTATATACATATTTATATAAATATAAATTATACCTGTCTAGCCGGGAGCCAATGTTTGTAATCCTTGTAAACGTGGTGGCAGTTTGACCAAAACAATTCAAATGTTTGCACACTTATAAGACCTGCAACTGTGTGTGGTTTAACTGAGTCAGGAAGAGCCGAAGATCCTTCAGCAAGGAAAGGTCTACAGCACGCAGCATTAAATTTTGTTCAAAGCCAGAAGAGGTCTTTTTATTGCATTAGTTCACTGAGCAAAGCACATTATAAGAGTATATGTCAAACCACTGAAGCTAATAGAAATGGGAGACAACAAGCATTCAGGTAATGATTCAGCTTCAGGCTCTGTTATCTGTACTCTCCTTTCCTGGAAAGATTTGTGAGTCCTTTGAGAAATTTCCATCAGAATTGAAATCCCACCTTGTAAACTTCTGAAATCTCTGGTAAAATGAGTGTGGACTTGCCCACCTGTGTGGAGACACAACTACCACTTGCTACATATGTGAGTGGAGGGTCACATCTTTGGTACTCTTTTTAAAGCAAGATTTTGTAAGGTAACAGCATCAGCCCACATTATAGGAGGCCTCCAAAGAGAAGTAGAATTTTTTATTTTGATAATGAAAATAATAAATGTCACAGTATTTCTGATTTCAAAGACAGACAGTGGTATTCCTGGGCTGATCCCCCAGCGTGGGCAGCAGAGCTGGGGGTGATTCTGCCCCTGTGCCCCACTCAGGTGAGACCCACCTGCAGAGCTGGTTCCAGCACAGGAAGAAGCTGGAGCAAGTCCAGAGGAAGGCACCAGGATGGTCGCAGGGATGGAGCAACTCTGCTGGGAGGAAATGCTGGGAGAATTAGGATTGCTCAGCCTGGAGAAGAGAAGCTTTGGGGTGACGTCATTGTGACCTCCCAGGACCTGAAAGGAGACTGCAAGGAAGATGAAGAGAGACTGTTTGTGAGGGTCTGGAGTCACAGGACAAAGGGGAATGGCTTCTAACTGACAGAGAGTAGGTTTAGATAGGATATGAGGAAAAAAATCCTCCCTGTGAGGGTGAGGAGGCCCTGGCACCGGGTGCCCAGAGAAGCTGTGGCTGCCCCTGCATCCCAGGAAGTGTCCAAAGACAGATTGGATGGGTCTTGGAGCAACCTGGGATAGTGGAAGGTGTCCCTGCCCATGACAGTGGGTGGAATGAGATGAGCTTTAAGGCTCCTTTTAGTTCAAATCAATCTGGGATTCTGTGGTTCTCTGTTTATCTAGTCAACATTTTACATGCTTGGATTGCACAGGAGGCAAGGGTATGAAAACATGAATATTATTCCCTTATTCCTCTTAATTTTCTGTAAAATTCCCATACCTTTATTATTCTGAGCAGTGCTGGGCAAATAGATTATGACTGTTGTTCTTAAGTCCAGATGAAAAAAAATTTGGAGTGGTCTTCTTAAACCTAAAAATTCCAACCCCTTTGGTAGCTGAGCATAAAGCGGGACATGTAGAAGCTGTCAGTGAAACACACAAGTTTATTTTGAGGTGTGTTTTGAAGAGTCTCATGTTGCGATTAATTTGTTGAATTTGCAGAGACTGTGGGAGGAAGAAATTGGATGAGGGAAGCAATGAAATTGTTGGAAGGCTTCAGAGTAGTATGTTTCTTATAATCTGTAAGAAATTTTTGCTCTTCAAACAAAGGAAGCTAAGGGCCTTAATGTCACTTTATTCATTTTGAAGACAATTTATTTGGCATTGACCTCTTGTAAACAAGAGAAAGATCATTATAAAATTCTATGGTGATTATCTTTGCTGGGAACTATTACAATATGTAATTATTGGGAATTAAAGCAGGCCATGGAAGCTTTTAGTGTTTTTTGTTTAGAAACCAACCAAACAAAAACCCTTATCCAAAAACCCTTACAGAAAAGGAATTAGAAACCTAACTTTTACTCTTACCAAATTTATTTTGAGGAGATTGAACTAATCCTCTCCAGTTTCTGTTGTCTGGAATTTATAATGTGTATTACTGAAATTTTGGTAGAATAAAATGTGGGATCCTGCCCAAAGGCAGCCCTGCCAGCACAGAGTCTGTTCCTCTTCTGCAGTCACAGAAGATGTCCTAGAATGTCCCAGTCACATTGCTTGCAGTTAGTCCTTCCCAACCTGTCATTACCACTTTAGCCTGTGCCCTTCTAATTAGGCTTGACCTTAAAAGCTGATCTGTGTGCTGTAAACTTGCAGAACAGGCTCCCAGTGCCCATCCAACCCAGCCTGGAGAGCCGCTGCCACCTTCCCCTCCTGCAGTGTCCTGTGTTTTACAGGCCTCAGTCACAACAACGAGCAGCTGGCAGCAACTGGGCATGTCCATGGACTTGGGTGCCAAGTGTGGCAGGCTGGGCCTGCAAGGAGGAATGGGGGATCCATTGCCCTTTCCCCAGGGGTGGGTGAAAGCTCTGCTCCAGAACTGAAATCTACTGCTTTGCAGAGAGGGAAAAGTGGCTGAGAATCCATTCTTATGCAGACCCAAAGGAACAGCTGGAGCTGTGTCAGGGGAGATTTAGGCTGGATATCATGGAATGGTCCTTCCCCAGAGGGTGCTGGCACTGCCCAGGCTTCCCAGGGAATGGGCACGGCCCCGAGGCTGCCAGAGCTCCAGGAGTGTTTGGACAGCACTGCCAGGGATGCCCAGGGTGGGATTGTTGGGGTGTCTGTGCAGGTCAGGGGTTGGACTGGATGATCCCCATGTGTCCCTTTCAACTCAGGAGATTCTATGATTCTATCTTTGTTTCTTTAGTTCAGGCTCTGTCAGTCCTGATAACTTCCTCTTATTTTAAAATGTTTCTCTTGAGTTGCTCTTCTCTGGTTTTTGTGTCCTTTGAATCCTTATTTTTCTAGTACTGAGAATATTTGTTACAGAAAGATTGATCTTCATGCTCCAAGGTGCCATCCTCTCAGATGCTCCATCCCAAATGACTCTAAATGTGTAACAGCAGATTTTTATTCCTTCCACGTACATTAACATAACATGTGTGTTAACATAACATGTTATTTGCTAGGACTGTTTGGGTGCTTATGCTTAAAATTATTTTTTCCAAGCCATGACTGTGTGAACACTCATAGCTATAAGGAAAGCTTTGATTGGTGGGTAGGTAAATAATTTCTCAGGCAGGTTCCATGTGCCTGGGCTTATGATGAATAGTCTGTCTCCAGCCTGTGCTCTCCTGTCAAGTGAACCTACTGCCTGAGTCACACTTTCTGCATAATCTCCTGGTAATGTCTGATGAACGTTCTTCTGTCGAGCATGTACATAGATACAGAAAATTGATACTGGACAGCTGCACTTATCTAACAAGCAGGGAGCCAGCTGTGAGCTTGGACAAGGGTTGCTTAGCTTGCTGGGAGCCCAAATAAGGGTTTTTGTTGGGCAGCAGTCCTGGCTTCCTGTAGAAAAATTGATTTTGCTGCAGAAGACCAGAAATTCTGTCCAGCAGCACAAACAAGTGCAGAGAACTGTGCAGTGAAACCCAGCACTGGGCACACAGGGCTGTGGGCTGTACCACACCTATGATACAGCAAGGAGGAACAGCATGTGCCCCTTTTCATCCCAAGATTTACCAGGGAAGAAATTCCCAGACAGGAAACAAAGTTGTGAAAAACAGAAAACCTGTGTGTCCTCTTTGTGGTGCTTTCTGCAAAGATTTTGCTTGTCTCTGAGGATAAAGTACAAAAGCTTTGCCTGGCAAATGTATCCGTCCTATTTTTGAGGAAGTGGGAAGCTCTTTGCAGAAAGCCCTGACATCTGACAGTGCAGAAGGCATTGACGTCTCTGTGATCCAAGGAGGTCACACAGCACTGAACTGGAGTGCAGACCACACTCTGTGTAAAGAAGGGCCTCAGAAGTGCAATACTGAAACATTTGGTTTCTCTTCTTGTTTAAAATTGTAGAGAGAAAGGAAGAGCCCTTTGCCAACCACTCCAGCCGTGAATCCAGGCCCAGCATCACTGAGCAGATGCCACCACCCGAGCCCAACTCCTTCACTGCATCTGCCAGAAGAGTAAGTGAATTTGGAATCAATGGGGACTCCAGTAGTGCTCAGAAGCAGAAGGTGTTACTGGGAGATGGATGCTCTGAGACCAGTCTTCAGAGGACTTTGAGGCTTGAATTTAGAAAAGCCTGGTGGCATGAAATTCTGATAAAGATATGTGTTAACAGCAGTGTAGGGAGAATACAGTTCCTCTTGAATTTCTGACCCTCCAGGGCCGATTGTAGTGAAGAAAGCCAGCCTACAGCGCATGCTCTGTGTGCTGTCAGTTCTGAGGAGGCTGGTGCCAATGTCTTCTCAGAAGGTCTGTGACCAGAGCTGATTTCTGCCTATGTGCCAGTGGTGAGTTCGGCACCATCTTCCAAAGTGCCTCTGACTTGCCAAAGCCAGTTGAGTCAGTGGTGTGATGTTATTGCCCAGCAAACAGACCATAGTTTGCATGTGGCTGGCCAGCTGGGCTATAAAAGCTTTGAAAGGTGAAGTGGTCACTGAAATCTTACGTGAATCCTCCAGCTCTCAGATCACTCAGCTAGATGGCACCAGGAGACTCTGCTCTGCACAGGACTCCTGTTGTGTGCTGCTGCTTTCTTTTTGCACCAGACTGTGGAGAAAACAACACAGACCCCTGGCCCAGGCCTGAAGCACTCGGTGCTTGTCAGGGGGAAGTGTTTCTTGCTTAGTCACAATTATTTATTTTTTACATGTAACAGAGCATAACCAAGATCAAATGAAACAGAGCTCCTCTGGGCATTGTTCAGCTCATGCTGGCTTAGCAGGGGGACTGTTAGAGCTAGAAGGATGCTGGGAAGTGTGAGTACTTCAGTTAACTTAACCTTTTCCCAGCTGCAGAGATTTGGTCTCTCACTCCCTTGAGCTGTTTAACACAGAATAAGGGTGTTAGGGTGTAGAAGCTGGCCTGTGAGCAGAGAAATTACTGATTTTACCTCAGTCACTTAAGATCACTGTCTTTACCTTCTCTCATCTGTTTGATTTTTATGTAATTCTCTTTGACAGACTGGGCTTTAGATTGTGTTGCCCTCTATTAGGAGGGTTATTAGTATGTGCTGTTCCTGTGTTGTTCAGAATTTACAGATGGCAGCTTTTGCAGTGGTTTTGAGCATTCTCTGAGGAAAGCATCAAAACTACATGAAAATGTTAGAGCTGTGTAGCTCAGTAGACTGGCAGTCCTGGAAATGGTGGAGTGCAGATTAACTCTTTGCATCTGCATTGAAATTACATGAGCTGAAAACATTGCTCAAATACTGCAGGGATACTTTCAGTTCTTGGCAATCTTCAGACAGTGAGTCTGAGGGCGGAGCTCTCCAGTAGCTCCATTTATTCTGAATAGTGTCAGATGGTTTCTGTCAAATAATGCTTAGATCAGCTTTGATCAAAAGCCTTGTCTGCCCAGTGTCCTGCCCAACAGTGACCATCAGAAACTACTAGAGAACACAATCTTGCAGGAATTCCCTCCCACAGTCCAGCTATTGGCATTTCAAGGACTCGATGAACCTAGTGTATTTTTTGTCTTCAGTAGCCCCTGTTGGACTTTTCCTTTATGCAGTCTCTTTTTGGCTGGGATCCTCTAATGTCCAGTGGTAAAAAGAGTCCTTCAGCTTATTTAAAAACTCTACAAAGCTCCCTGTCCCATTAACCAACCACATGCTGGGTTTATTTGCTGTCCCTCATTCCTTTTTGGGAAGGATCAAGGAATAATTGTTCCTTACTCACACTTCTGTGTGCCACTGAGGGTTTCGTATACCTTGGTCATATCTCAGCCTGGAGACTACTAATACACTGAATATCTCCTCATGCAAAACCTCTCTTGCTCTACTTCTTTCTGCTTTTCCCTGAACTCTTCCCTTCTTGTCAACTGCTGCTGAGCCCTGGACCTGAGCTGTGTGTGGTAACACAAAGCCACAGTGGTTGTGTGTTTTGTATTCTGTACTTTTCCAATAATTCCTAATAATTTGTTTGCTTTATTTCCTGTATAACTTGGTGCTTAGCCCTGTACAAGTATCTCTTGTGATGCTCAGGCTCCATTCTTGAATGGCAGTGTGCAGCCTTTTGAAAGACTTAATAACTGTAGCTAAAGTCATAAATTTAAGCAGTTGTACATTTAAGCAGTTGTGTATTTAAGGACTAACATATGCAGGTCAGAAGTGCCTCATGTAACAAAAAGCACAAAGGCCCATTCTATGGTGTGCACAGTTACCTGCCCATGGAAGGGGCCTTTGCGAGGCTGAAGTCCAGCATCCTGCTCAAAGCAGGATTAAGCTCATGTCATGTTGCTTTGTGCTACCTGAGCTCAGCTGAGTATTAAAAGGTCTCTGAGGATGGAGATGCTCTACTCCCTTGCTCTCTGTCCCAGTGCAGCTTTGATCCTGCCAGGAGTTACGTCTCCGTATCAGCTGGTATTTCCCAAGTAGAAACTTGTCTGTTCTCCTTTCACTGTAGACTGTAGAGAAGTCTGGTTCCATGTCCTCTGTAAACCCACCCCCAAGTAGCAGAGCAGCTAAATCCTGTTTTTGCCTTCTCTTTTCCATGCTGAACAATCCAGGTTTCCTCAGTTTCTTCCTTTACAGTGTTGTTGGCTACAACTCCCTGGTGATCTCAATGGCTTCTTCTGGACTCCACAGGTTTGAGGGGTTTATTTGCAGCTAGTTCCATAAGACCTGAGTATTTGTTTTTGGTATTCTGCATTCACTGAATAATTTCCCTTCCTAAATGGGTGATAATAAAAGCTTCATTGTTCCTTATGTTCTTTCCTCAAAGCTGGAGGAGAGCATGGTGTAGGCAAAGACCTGCACAGTGACAGAAGATTCCTTTCATCCTCTGTCCTTGGGGATGAGGCACTACAGCAGTTTGCGTCCCTGTGAGTTCACCTTGAGCTCTGTCCTGTAATTAAAGTGAAACAGGAAATAAGTCATTCTATCTTACAAGTCTAGCCCAGCAAAAACTGGGGCTTTTAAAAGCACTTTCTGAGCTTAGAGTGTGCCTTGCAGTACTCTTCCTTTTCCTGAATGTTTATTTTCTTCTCCACAGTTCAGTTGGCTCAGCAAGTCAGACGAGCAGAAGGATGAGTCACCTTCGTCGTGGCGGCTGGGCCTGAGGAAGACTGGCAGCCACAACATGTTGAGTGAAGTTGCTGCCACTCGTGAGGGACAGAGGGATAAAACGTCTTCTATCTATCGCTCCTCGTCCAGCCCTCGGATATCTGCACTGTTGGACAACAAGGAAAAGGTTTGGCTTTCAGCAAGGATGTTTCAGTGTATCCATTTTACCCCACAGGTGTAAATTCTTTCCCTTTGAGTTATTGCTGGGGTTTGTATCCTAACAAATGAGGGTCTCTTTCATTCTTACCTTTTTTTCCTTTTGAAAAATACTTTCCTCCTGTCAATTGTTTCTCCAGAGCTGGAGTTTGGTGCCCCTTTGGCCTAATTCCTATTCAGTTTGGACCGGGCTGCCACTGAACAGGGACTGCCAGTCTGTCACAGCCTGTTCTTTACCAGAAAATGTCCAATCAAGACAACAGCATATACCTGCAGTGGAGATTCTCCTTCTCCATCATTTATATGGATTCCTCCTCTTATCTACCAGCTGCATTTGTAAATCCCATCCCATGCATTCAGTAACTGTAACTTTTCTGCCCATGGGTAGATGCCTCATCCCTGGAGGTGTTCAAGGCCACCTTGGATGGAGCTCTGGTCTAGTGGACTAAAGATCCCTTCCAACCCAAACCAATTCTCTGATTCTATGATTGCCAAGTTATTCTATAAGTTAGAAGATGCTTTTATTCACTACCATGGTCATCAGGAAATCCCTGTCAGAACTGATACTTCTATGATGTGGTATGTTGGTTTAAGCAACATGAGAGAAAAAAGAAATGGCTTTAAACCAGCTGATAGAAGAATGCTTTCTTAGTTGAAGAAATTTGAACATGAATTTATTTACCACTGAATGTGGTGGAAGGGTGAAAGATGTGTAGCTGAAGTTCCTCTTTTGCTTCACCAGGATAGAGACAACAAGAGTTATCTTGCCACCATAGTGCCCAGAAGACTGAGCAGTATGAGTGATACAGAAGAAAAAGAAAACAGGTGAGACTGGCTGAAGTTAATGCTCAGCTTCCATCCTGTCAATAGTACTTCTGGAATATAATTTTTCTGTAGTCATGCTCTGTATATTTTCTCAGCAGTCTCAAGTACACAGGAATTCACAACATCAAGAGCCAGCTCTGTCTATAAAAGTTCTGGTACGTTGGTTTTCATTTAGGTGAGCAGGAATCAGCAGACTGGTTCCTCCACCTCTGTGCTCACACAGGCACAGGCTCCATTCAGACAACCAGATTTATGGATCCTTTTTTCCTTTTAATATGCAAGTGCCTCATTTTGTAGCTGCCACCTGCACTTGTAGTTGTCACTTGCTCAGCAGTCACCTTCAATCCCTTTGTTCACACCTCTCACTTGAGATTCACTTGAGCTTGTGAACTCTCCCATGTAGGAACTGTTTTATTGCATGGCTGTTTTTACAGTCGGTGTGTGTAAATGATCGTGGTCCTAACTATGGTGTTAATGGTGTGTGTATGTCCAGGAATTCCAGATGTATTTGAGGAGCTGGTCTCTACTAGCAGCTTCTTCAGGGGCCTTCCAGTGCCTAAAGCGCTCCCAGAGAGCTGGAGAGGTACTTTGGACAAGGTCATGGAGTAACAGAACACAGGGGAATGGCTTCCCACTGCCAGAGGGCAGGGTTAGATGGGGTAATGGGAAGGAATTCTTGACTGTGAGGGTGGGGAGGTGACCAGAGCAGCTGTGGCTGCCCCAAGCCTGTAAGTGTCCAAGACCAGGTTGGATGGGGCTTGGAACAACCTGGGCAAGTGGAAGGTGTCCCTGCCTGGGCAGGTATTAGGACAGGATGAGCTTTAAAGTCTCTTCCAATCCTGGCCATTCTATGATTCAGTTTGTACTAGAAGGAGTAAAATTTGACCTTGGCTGCAATTCCAGCTACTTCCCAAGAAAGGAGGAAAGGCACTTGCAGAACTGTAATTGCTGGGCAGGAGTTGTGGCAGATGACACCCTGAGAGAATTTCAGCACAGCTTGAGAATCTTTGCTGATCTTTGGCTGGAACCTCCCTGCTGTGTTCTTGTTCACTCTCAGGCAGTCTCTGAGATCCAGAGTTTTGCAGACAATTTGTGTCTGTTGATCAGCTCAAGAAGGTTTGGCAGAGGTTGCTTTCGAGTGGCACATCCTGCTGTAGGAGCTGATAACTGTCCTTTTCTGGGTGGAGCTGGGACTGGCTGAGGAGTACTGGCCTTCAGGAACAGATGTGCCCAGGCATGCTGTGTAGTACAGTTTTTTTCCCAATATTCTTTCCTTTCAAAACATTTTGGTCTTTCTTTCTGGAACCCACAGGTGTCTTGAGAGAGCATTGGTCTAGGCATGACAACTGGAAATGAGAAATAATTGCATGCTGATAGGGGAATGGAATTAGTGCTGCATTGCAAGCTCCAGGTCCTGTCCAGCACCAGTAGAGAGCAGGATACACTGTCAAAGTGTGCATTAGCATTAGGGAAAGAGCCCTGTTTTCAGATAACCAGGGTAAACAGGACTACTGGGAATTTCTTGATAACTTGTCAAGTAGCTTTAGATACTGTAAATATTTTGTTTGTTGTTTTATGCTTCATGATTTTGACCTGGTGGTGCTGGGTTAATTGTTGTTAATGATCTTAGAGGACTTTTCCAAGCCTAATGATTTTGTGAAGGGCTTTGCTGTGCTGAATTGCTTTTGTCTTTGCCTATATATCTTGAAGAATAAAAGCTTCCTTGGAGTTCCAATATCTGCCCATTTATTTATACCTTGTTTTTTGATACAGACAGCAGTGAGAATATTAAATTACACTATTTAATATGTTAAATTACTTTTATGGACAATCTGAGTTTCATTTGCAAGTTTTCTGACTAAAAAGGATTTTGTTCCTCTTTATGCAAAATATTACATCATCTATGGTTCTTAAGTGAGCTGGCAAGAGCAGGAGCTGATGTTAAGACCAAAGCAGGTGTTTCTCTGAGCTGTGTCACCTGAACAATGAAGCATGTAGGTGTAAGGAAAGGATCTGTGTTGTGAAACTGTGAAGGAACCAAAGGCAGACTGCAGAGGTTTCTCTAAGCAAAGCCTGTGCTCTGTCCTGCTGTAGGGAATCTGCTGTGAACCTGGTGCGGAGCGGCTCCTACACCCGGCAGCCCTGGAGGGACGAGCCAAAGGGAAACGAAGCTCCCCACTCTGGTGCACCCACTACCTATGTATCCACCTACTTGAAAAGGTATGTTCAGGCCTGTCTTCTGTGTGTTCTCAGGCAGGCAGAACCACTCCTAATATGTCTCCCAGAGCTCAGCCTCCTGCTTGTTACCTCCTGCATCTTGTAACTGGCCTTGGGACCCTCTTCTGCTGAGAGCAGGAAAGAATAGATTTTTTATATTTGTCATGCTAAATAGTGTTTTTAAAGGCTATAATTTTTATTAATTTGCAAATTTCTGGACTGAATTTAAATACTCTTCTTCCCATAATTCAATAGCAAAGTTCTCTCTGCTTAATGCTAGTGTTACGGTTAGAGAATAAAAGTGAAATTGGTCATAAAAACAGATTAATAAGAGTCCAAAATAATTATTCTGATAGCTCTTGGTGAGTAAGTTATAGTTTATCTCTAATTTTGGTTTGTATTAGTCCATGTTTATAGTATTGCCAGAAAGTGGCAGTGATCTTGTGCATGATGTACAGCACTTGCTAAGCAGTAAAACTGATGCTTCCACTGTTGTTTCATAAGGCAGTAAGGAAGCAGTTTCTTCACAGTGTGTGTGAAGTTGTAGAGGCTGATTATTGGTGAAGGAGCCAGGAAGAAGCAGGAAGGCAATTCCAGGCAGAGCTCCTGTAACTGCAGTGTCCTAGACCCCCTGGGAGGCTGAGCCTCGGTGTCCTTGAGGTGCCACCTAACAGCTCTCTCTGAGCTGAAGCAATGCCCTACTCTGGTGAGGCAAATAGTACATTGCTGGGTTTTCATGTGAGCAGGAGGATCAGCAGTGCCAGCACCTCACCTTTATTTCAGCTGATACTATAGACCATCAAAACAGCCTGTAATAAAGATGTCACACTGCAAAGCCATTGTGTTTCTGCTTAAGGAAAACAGCGGCAATAGCTTGAAGTTTTAGATTGAGTTTCACAAGATTCTAGACCCTGAACTAAATAACTGTCCTGAAGATGGAACAATTGCTTGAGATGCTTGGAAGGAGGCAATTTGTTCCAGTGTTTATTCTCTGATAATGTAGAGGTAAGTGGTGCTCAAGGATGTGTGTGGCCAGTTGCTGAGCATGTACAGATCCATTGCCACAAAAGGTGAAGCAGCCCCTTCAAGCAGAAGCTTCTGCTCTGCTGCTCTGTTCCGGTGGCTTCACAGCTATCCTGGGACGTGATGACAGCCCAGCCTCCATGGCTTGTCTCTCTCTGAAGCTGGTCTGACAAGCTGCAGCTGATTACATTGGAAAACTTTTGCCTCTTGCAGCTGGCACACCTGTGCTGCTCCCTGAGCTGAGGGACAGCCCAGTCACCCCCAGACAATCTTACAAACATTGCTAGTTTATCCCAGCTAATCCTGCACCAGATTTAGTGTTGCACTCACACAGTTATACTGTATTTCCTTGGTTAAACCGTACAGAGTGGGGAAGGTTTAGGCTGCATTGGGATGTCACAAATACTGAGTTCTTGTCACAAAGGCTGAATTCTGGCCTTTCATAGGAGAGTGACTGGTTCACTGGAAGGTACAGAGAATACCTTTGTCAGGAAGGAATATATGTGCTTTTAAAGGAGACATCAATGGGTTTGCATTTCATATACAAATGGTAAAACCATGATCAATTAGACCTTTGTCCCATATAGTTTTCTGTAGGAGAGCACAGAGAAATTGAATACAATTGTATTGAACTTTTGATTTCTCCAGCCTTGTGCATCCACTCCTAAGATGAGAAAGGAACCTGGTTAGACATAAGCATTTTGTGATTTCCAAGTATTAGCAAAACTCCAAACCCAACTCCAAAAGGTCAAAGCTTCTTCTTGGAGAGGAAGAATTCAAGGGAATATGCCATTCTTGCATGTCACTGAGGGGATGACTGTATATATCTGCAGCTCCCCTTTGCCTCAGCATTTGACTAATCTCCATAAAAATCACAGTCTGGTTTGGGTTTGGAAGGGACCATAAATCCCATCTCCTTCCAACCCCTGCTATGGGCAGGGACACCTTCCACAAACCTGGCCTTGGCCACTCCCAGGGATGAGGCAGCCACAGCTTCTCTGGGCACCCTGTGCCAGGGCCTCACCACCCTCACAGGAAACAATTCCTTCCCAATATCCCTTCTAACCCCTAGTTATGTTCTTTAAGTGCTTTATATGACGCCCCAAACATAGACTGAACAACAGCAGCAGATCATCTTAAGATGGGGGAAAAGCTGGGGTTTTTTTTTCTTTTTTTTTAATAAATGGGAACAAAATAACTTGCAGCAATGTTACAAATATTCTTCATCTTTCATTGAAGCATATATTGATGCTCTCTCTCTCTCATGGTACTGGCAGTTGTTGTGCTTTCTCTGTGTGTGCCACTGGCCCAGAAATCTACAGAACCTTGTTCTAATATCCTCGTGTCCATTTTAGTGCATACTGGCCTTCAAAAATCCAGGTCGCTTTGACTGTAAATGAAAGGATGTGGAGAAAAACTGGCATAGCAAGTTGGATTAGTTCAGCATCCTGCCTTAAACATCAGCCAGAAGTGATGCCTCCCCAGGAAGGGCTCACACTGGAATGAAATCCTTCAGCCACACAGCTTCTCCATCATTTCACATTTATGCAAATACTCCTTGCTGGTTCTGGTCACATAAAAGTTATTGCAGTGAGCCAGGACAACAGTCCCTGCAGCGCAGACTCTGTTTCTGACAGCAGCTGCTTTTGAAAGAGAAGTTGTAAAAGCCAGGATAACTTCAGAGCAGTTTGCTACCTCTCAGGAATTTAGGAGCCAGGGGTTATATTTAACCATTGTTCTTAATAGCCACCACTGCAGCCAACTTCCATACCCACATCCTAGTTTGATCTCTGCAATACCCCCTGGCAGTGTGTTTAAAAAAATAGTTGTGTGCTTTGTGCAAAACTTTTTTATTACCACATGTGGAAGCTTTTTAGGAGTGTTAAGGTTCTTAAGTAAAAGTTTTTAATGCTTTTAAAATATTTCTTAGTCAGAAGTTTGTTTTTTTTTTTATTGGTTTGAAATGTTGCTTTACATTTCATTGCCCATTCCCTCATGGTTCTGTTGTAGTGATAATGTTAGAGAATGAAGAGCAGTGTGTCAATGCCTTTTTTTATTTCTGATGTTGAATTATTCAGCATAATTTCATACTCCTCCCTTGCACAGACTCCTATGGACACAGCTGTTAATTAACAGGATTCCCTGACTAACTTTTATATTGCAATTTTCTGGTCCAGTTCAGATCAAATGTGAACAATGGACTAAATGCCTTGGAGTGCTGCTGACACTGTGCAGTGGCACCCATGCAGAGGTACAGGCTGGGAGGTGGATTCCCGCAGAGGTGGCAGTGCCTCGGCTCCCTTTGGAGCAGGAGTGTGTTCCTGGTGCCCAGCATCACATTCTCTGCCCATGTGTGTTGGAGCTGGCACAATGCCATCCCTGTGGCCTCCCTCTCCTCCTCCTCCTTTCCTCTTATCCCCCATGTCACTGCTGTCCCAGGCACCTGGTGCTGCTTCCATCCTCACCCATTGCCTTTCCCTTTCTGAAAAATGATCCTTGTCAGGGCTTTCTGATACCAGTCCTGCATCCTCCTTTCCTGGCCGAGTTCCTTCTCTCTCTTGCAGCCACCCTTGTGCCCCAGCCTCTCTGCCTTTGGCTGTGCTAGGATGGTGCCACATCAGCTCTGTGTCCCCTAGGGCTGCCATCACCTTTTCCCCTGCTGATCCTCTCCTTCCTTCCCCAGACACAGGCTCTCCTGCCTCCTCTCCTTACAACACTCATTTATGCAACTCCATGGCCGCTTGCTCCACCTGCCCACCCCAGCCAGGCTCCTCTTCCCACTCCCACCCTCCTCCCAGCCCATCACCAGGGCTTGGCTTTTCCCTCTGGAGCAGAGAGCCAAGAAGGGAGGGGCTTGCTTCCAGCAGGGCTTCCTGCTCCTGCATGCTCCAGGCAGAGCTAGCATTCCAGAGAAAGCTCTGTTTAGGGTCTGGCAGAGGTTGCTACCTGGTGACAATGACTTGCTTGTTCCTGTGTGACCTGGATATGGCCGGCAGCCATCAACTGAGGAGCCCAAATGGGAGGTTCCTCCCTGTGGAGGCCTTCCAGGATGCTCTGTTGTCCCCTTTGGCTCCCCAGGGACCAGCTGCTTATGCTGGGCTTGCTGGGGGCCTTGGCATGTAAAACTGGCTTGTAAATTGGGTGCCTGGATGAACAGGACTAGATCCTGTCCTTGGATGTGGTCCTGCCCCTTCCCAGTGCTATTTCAGCCTCAGGCTGCTCTCTGGATTTTTACTCTAGAGTTGACTTCCAGTTTCATTCTGTTGTCCCTGGCTTTCCCTAAAACCTGCAGCTCTGTCCTGCCCTGCTTCTTTCCTCTAGGTCAGCTTTTATTCCTGTGCAACCACTTTGGTCCTTGTGCCCTGCCATGGGAACCATTAAGATGCAGGAGGTGAGAGCCAGCCTTCCTAGCCTTTGATCCTTCAGACAGTCCAGTCTGAGCAGTAGCAAGCAGGCATGCCAGATGCTGGGAGAGGTGTGGCAGGGCCCTAGGAGCCACTGGATTGCTCTGTGCAGACAGTGAGCAGCTTGTGTGCAGGGCTTGGACATGTGCAAGAAGGAGATTCTGCCAGATTTCATCAACTCTGTTTTCAGAGATATGCAGCTTTTCCCACTAGAATGGATTTTCTGTCCCATTAGGGCAGATTTTCTCTCCCCTTGGGCTGGATTTTCTTTGGAAAAGTGAAAGGGTCCATTCTTGTATAGGAGCCCTTCTTTCCTCTTCTGTCTTCTCCAAAATATTAACACAAACACAGCTTTTCAGTAAGATTGGTTTTCAGGGCTTGCTTTAAACTGGCAAAATATTATTTCCCTTGCTCATTCTTGAATATTTTTGGACAGCTGTACTAGCTATTTTCCAGAAATACAGTTTGTGCCAAACATGTCTTAGAGAGAATTAAAGCCTGAACTGATCATCTTTGCCAAAACTTTAAGCCACTGGGAATAAGTTCTTAAAACTGGAAGTTCTGGACATCCTCAGGAGTGATACAGCCAGACCAGCTTTTGTCACTCTCCTTTCCTGCTTTAAGCATCCTCATCCTCACACCTGCCTTTCCCCAGGGCACAGGGTGCTCCATATGCCCTGCTTTCACTGCAGCAGGGTGTTTTCCTTCCCTGATCCTCCCCAGCTCCCCATGCCATTGTTCTCTTGCTGGAACTGAGCTGGGCTTAGCTAAGCAAGGCTCTGCTGGCACTGGCCTGTGTGGGTAACTGGTGACAGCTCTGCTGCTCTCTGATCTCCTTGCACACGTTTTGCTGCCATGTGGTACCTGCTCCCGTCCCAGCTGCCAGCCCAGCTGTGGGATGTGCTGTTGAGTATTTACTGTGCTCTGAAGGACGTGATTTTGTGATGTTTTACAGTGCTTCATTTGGTAGAAGTAGTGACCTGAGCAGTCCCTACATTTCAGCCAGTTGCAGTCCATCTCTAGCTACCTCACCCACTGCCATTGGCTCATCTACCTCCCCGGGCACCCCGTGGCAACCTGTCTCTTGCTGTCCCACATCTCTCGGTGTGAACACTCCTGCTTCAGCCTGCCACAACACCAGGTAATGGCTCCTAGCGGAGACAGTGCTCCAAAAGTCAGTGTTTGGGTTGGAAGTTCTGGAGTGGATTAGGGATCGGAGGTGTGCTTCCACATGGGGCATGCTGATAAGCAATTCCAGAATGATAAGCAATCCCAGGATGGTGGTGTTGGACAGTCCCAGTGGTGGGTGTGACTGGCAGGCAGGTGACAGCCCACAGTGTGTCCCTTGTGCCCTCTCTCCCTGTGACACAGCACATGCTCAGGCTGCCCTCGGGTGCTCAGTGTACAAGTTCTTGGAGCTCCTTCCTTCTGCTTTTTCACCAGGTACATTTTTCTGATAATTTTTGCTACTTACAGGGATGCGAAGGCTATTAATTCCTCTTGCTCATTCTTCTCCAAGTTTTGTAAAATTCATTTTACTGTGGCTATTCTCTACAAACACGAGTGTAAAGCGAGGAGGATGAACTGTCCATGCTCCGTCGAAGAGGCTGGACTTGGTCAGCACTGGAGTTCATTTGCTTTGCTTTCCATATGTCTTCTCTATTTCAGAGCCCCTTTCAGGCAACAAACTGATTCTGCTGTAGAGAAAAACACAGAGGGCAGCTGTGCCAGCACTCCTCTAGGTGTAATCACAAACCATGCTGTGCTCGGCGCTGCCAACGGCACCGGGAATGCCGGGGCTGCCTCCGCCCCGGGGAAGGACCTCTCGGCTGAGGAGGCCAGGGAGCGCAGAAGGTCAGTGAGGAGTGGGCTCTGTGGCCCTCTCCATGGGCAGCTCTCACATGGTGGTGATGGTGGGGGTGTAAGAACTGGTTTTTAGATGTTACATGAAGTTCCTGGGCTGCTGTCCCTACTCTGTCTGAAGGTTTTGAACTGAATCATCACTGGCTTGTAGGTTAAATTTAGTTTCATAATTTTCTACTTGTCTCTTCAGCACCTCAGGCTTTTTCTTCAGTACTGATCTCAGCTCCTAATCTCAGCCCATCCCTGCGTGTTTGCAGGGATGCACAGCAGAGCAGCCACTCACAGTGGGTTCTGTAAAATGAATCCCATCCTAAAAAGACCATTGCACTGAGATACATTCAAATAAAATCTGTCCCTCTGATTCAGCTCAGCTGTGTTTACTTATGCCCTGATGGAGAAGTTTGTGCTGCACAGATCTCCCAGATTCCCTTTGCAGTGAGTGGGAGAAATCAAACATTCCTGGGGTGTGTAGGGGTGTAACACAGTAGGAGATGGACTCCAGCAGCAGGTACAGCTTTGACTGACTGGAAAGGCCAGAGGCAGGAGACTGCCATGTGCAGCTGAGGCCGTTCCAGAGGCCGTTCAAGTAGTAGCAGCAGTGGGAATGACTCTGACTCCAGCTGGTGGTATCTCTTTCTTATCACATGGTGTTATTTTAAGACTGGGGAAATACAAACAGACAGAGCTCTTTTCAAAGGAGCTCTACCCTGTGCATTAATTACAGAATATGAAATGATCCATATATTCTTCCTGCAAACAGATTAACTTTTCCAAAACCTGTCTCTTCTAATGCCATCAGTAAAAGCAAATAGTAATAAATAAAATACAGTGGTGAACTGGGTGTTTCTAACCAGCAGTGAGTTCATGCAGAGTACGTGGTGCTTGGATTCTTCCAAACTGTCATAGTGATTTATTGAAATACAACCCTTCCTGAGTGCAGATAGTGCTCTGACACATCTGAAATGGCCTGAGGCTGAAGGATGGCAAAAGCAATAATGGGAATTATCAGCCTACAGGGCTAAAGGTGATGGGGTGGAGCTCATGCTCAACTTCACCTGTAGCACATCCAAGCAAGGTGGGCTATGCTGTTGGAAAATACTCAAACTTGTAATGTTGCTTGGGATTTTTTTTTTTTCCCAGAGCTTGCTCAGGGAGTACTTGGAAGGTATTAAGACATTCAGGAGGAGCCATCCAGGAGTTCATCAGCTTTGTGTGCAGGCACAATTTGCACTAGCTACTGCAGGGTGTCTTTGGTGTGAAAACACTTGGGTTAGCCCTGGAAGTGCCTCTGTGTACTCCTGTTGCATAATTGGAGGTCACTTGGCTTGGGGTCATTTGCAATTGAATCGAGATGAGCTGCCAAAAGATAACTGCCAGTGCCCAGTGAGGTTGTGCAAGAGGACAGAATGAGTATTGTGCTCTCAGTTTTCACTAAAGACTTTTCACAATGGGCTCTCCATTTTAGCAAGCCCAGAATTGAGTTACAGAAGCAGGTTTTTCCCTGCTCAAAGTCCCCCCAGACTTCTGGCACTGTCTACAGATAAAGAACTTGACTGGGATAGTTACTTGTAGATGTTCAAAAAAGCATCCATTAATATTACTGCATTGGCATTTACTGCCAAATCTGTTTCTATAAATAATACAGAAGATCTTTGTCTCCTGCATTTTTATTCGAGAATCCTCTCCTGTGAATTATGGTAATGTAAAGAGAAAACACCAGAAAATTCCTCCCACCTTTAACTGATGCTTTGAAACTACTGAGAGGAAAAAAAGCCCAGAAATGATGCATCGTGCTCATGGGGGAGGAAACCTTACTGATGAATGTACATCTTCACAGTGGGATAAAGTGGCTGGGAGCTACCTGCACATTGGAACTAGGGTCTCACATCGATCCAGGGAGATAGGAGAAGTCACCTAAGCAAATAGAAGCTTATTAGGGAAGGACAATTTACAATTCCAGTAAAATAAAAAGGCAAATGGCAAACAGTTGTCAGAGCAGTGCTGTATGGATTTCAGTTCCCAGTGGCAGCTGTTGCAGGAGTGCTTGGGCTGCTTCGGTGTTTCCAAAGCACCAGCTTGCTCTTAGCAACAAAAACATAAACAGGCTGATCATCTAATTTTAGATCACAGGGATATCTCTGAACTTGTGGCCTTAAAATTATCTGTGTGAAGCCAAAAGGTTAAAGCAGAAGAGGCTGCTTAGGGCTGGGAATGAATGACTGGCATAGTGCACTGGAGTTCTGGTTTGCATCCTGTGGTGGCCAATAAGCCTTACCCTGCCCCACCACAGTTTGACCCATGGTGGTTCACCTGCTCCTTGTTTTCCAGCTGAACTGGTCAGGCTCCAGTCAATGCTGGGAAATAGTGTAAATTACAGGGGGAGGAAAGAACAAACAGCAGAGGGGCCGTGGAGCAGAGATCTGTTTGGGGCCTGCAGTGCCATGTGGTGCCAGCTGGTCCGGACTGGGGCCCGGCTGCCACCACGTGTGTTCCGTGTGTCCTGCTGCACATGCCATCTCCCGTGTGTCCTGCTGCACATGCCAGCTCCTGTGTGTCCTGCTGCACATGCCAGCCTCCCGTGTGTCCTGCTGCACATCCCAGCCTCCCGTGTGTCCTGCTGCACATGCCAGCCTCCCGTGTGTCCTGCTGCACATGCCAGCCTCCCGTGTGTCCTGCTGCACATGCCAGCCTCCCGTGTGTCCTGCTGCACATGCCAGCCTCCCGTGTGTCCTGCTGCACATCCCAGCCTCCCGTGTGTCCTGCTGCACATGCCAGCCTCCCGTGTGTCCTGCTGCACATCCCAGCCTCCCGTGTGTCCTGCTGCACATCCCAGCCTCCCGTGTGTCCTGCTGCACATGCCAGCCTCCCGTGTGTCCTGCTGCACATGCCAGCCTCCCGTGTGTCCTGCTGCACATGCCAGCTCCCGTGTGTCCTGCTGCACATGCCAGCCTCCCGTGTGTCCTGCTGCACATGCCAGCCTCCCGTGTGTCCTGCTGCACATCCCAGCCTCCCGTGTGTCCTGCTGCACATGCCAGCCTCCCGTGTGTCCTGCTGCACATCCCAGCCTCCCAATGCTCCTCTGCAGCACTGTGGTGTGCTAATGCCATAAGCTGGAAATGTGCCATCTCCCGCAGCCAGTGCTTGTGCCAGGCAGTTTCTCTTGGATTTTTTCTGGAAATTTTGAAGCTGCTGATGAACAGTGTGGTCTGGCCATTTGGATGATCTCCTGCCAAAAGTAAATTGTCTCCCATTGTCAGTGTGTTTGTCCACTGAACTCAAACAGCCCTTGCTCTGCTGAGGGTGGATTTCAGCTGTGTGGATGTTGTGCCTACAGTACCTGACACGGACTCTGTTCTTCTGGGGCAGAACTAACAGCTTCCTCATTTTTGCTGGGTGCCCATAGATGGTGTAGAATGGGGAGTTCCTGTTGGTTGGAGCCCAGTGGTGGATCATCCACCTTCATCCAGGGTGACAGCGGCCTCTAGTGCCACCAAAAGCTTCTTACCCAAGTTATCTGCATCCTTGTCTGTGCAGGTTCAGTGCAGGGCTCTGGTCACGGCTTCTCCCGGCAGTCCTGCACTGCAGCCCCCACCAGAGTATTCCTGCTGTCACAGGGCTGGGCTGCTCAGAGCTCTGTCCCCTGGGCTTAGAAAGGAGCTGCAGGAGATTCTGCCATGCTAGAATGTCATTTGATCCATGAGATATTTGTACTGGAAAGAAAGTCTGGGAGATCTGGCTGAAGCTTTTCATACTCTTCTTATAGAAGTTTTACTTCCCAGAACAGCTGGAAATGTGACTGTGCAGCTCACAGCTGGTACGTGGGGTGAGACATGCTTTGCCTGAGAACTTCCGAAAGGCAAGTCTGTGCTCTCAGTTATGTGGCCAGTTTAAAAGGACTCTTGAATTTGAAATCTCTCCTGGTTTGCCAAGAATTGGGATTTTTTTTTTTACACACACCCCCCCCCCCCCACCACCACCACTGTATTTATACAACTATACAACTGAATTCTGCCATTGTGTGTGTCCTTCCTGTTCTTCAGGAAGGTTACAGCAGGATGGTTCTAGCACTTGCCATCATACATGCTCTCAGAGACAGGAAACTCATCTCTCTCCTTACTTTTTAATTTATTCTGACCAGTTTGTCATATAACTGCTCAGTCCCTGGAGGTGTCCAAGGCCAGGCTGGACAGGGCTTGAAACAGCCTCGTCTAGTGGAAGGTGCCCCTGCCCTTAGCAGGGGTTGGAACTAGATAAGCTTTAAGGTCCCTTCCAAACCAAACCATTCCATGATTCCATGACAAATCCAGAGTAGGAGTGAGGTGGACTTGTTTTCTGGTTGCTTTGGAGTTGGTGGCTCTGCTCAGCCCATGCCTTCTTGCCCTCTAAAGTCTCCCCTAGAAATATTTTTCAGCTGAAGGAAATTCACTGACATGCCAGGTAACTGTGTTTGACATACACTTCTGTTTCCTGCTTCATTCCCAAGAGGAATTTATTTTTCATTCTAAGGTTCCAGCTGCTAATGATAGTAGCATATATTATTAATATATTATTAACTGAATCCTCCTCCACCAGTACTATTAGATGAACAATTTTTGGCAAGTCCTTTTACATCGTGGTTCTTGTCCTGTGGACATTCTGAGTGTATCTCCTCTAGGAAGAGCATAGATGTGTCACCTGATACGTCCCTTAACCCTCATGATCTGACAAATTGAATAAAGGACCCTGATCTCTGTGAAAGTTAAACTATAAGATTTGCATTCAAGGAGTATTTAAAGGTTGCTTGAGAGGAACTGGCAGAAAGGGCTGTGAGCAATAGCTCACTGCTGCCATATTTGTAATAGCATTTGACTCTAGAATCCTTATCATTGACTGATGTAAAGCTGAGTGGTCTTAAGCTCCTGGGAAAGGTCTCTGGGGAAGCAGAGTGGTGGGATGCTCATGCAAGGAGCTACTACAAGGCAAGGGAAGGATTCCTGTCCACACTACACAGTGGACAACAAGAAGTTAAGTCTCTCCTGTGAAGAGCTGAAAAATCATCCGACACCTGCTGTGACAGCATTTCCCTGCCACTGCCTCTGCCTCTGCACTTAATCACTTTCAGATAAAGTTGTCCCTTTTTTCAAAGACTGCTGGTGCAGATGACGTGGGAGGGCAGGAATTCTGCTGGCCATGGGATTGTCCATGTTGGGAAGAGGCGAGAGTGCTCCTGCTGGATCAGAAATCAGGCTGCATTTTTATTTTGAGTAAGGTCGAGGTGTGGGCCGGGGTCAGTGCGGTTTCCTGTAGGGGCGGCGAGCAGGTGTGTGCTGCATGCTCAGCCAGCAGGGCTTTATCCACCCAGGGGAAGGGGGGTGGATATTTTGGCATTTGCTTTGGGTGGGGGAGCCCAGGCTGTAGGCTGGCCTGCTAACAAAAGCAGGAATCCATGCAGGATCCTTCAGGAATGGTCAAGGAAAGGAAGCAGGGACCACTTGCGCTAAGCATTGTAAAAGAACTGCAGCTTGGCAGCGTGGAGCAAGCAGCAGGTAAAACTGCCTTTTCCCCGGCCCTGTCCATGCCCAGTGTGTGTGCAATTCCTCTTGCCTTACTAATGGGAAGCACTGCCCTGCTGCACGGCTTCACCCTCAATCTAACAGCAATAATGGTACCTTTTGGCTCCAGTGCCATCCCAGTGCCACTGCCTGGGTGTTCAGGGGCTGGCCTTTACTAACTTTGACAAGTTCAGCTACTTCTCTGTGCCCAAAATGGTTATTAAAGCCAAGAATGTACCTGAAATATTTGTAGAGATCCTGTGTGTCACTACAGCTGAGAGCTAATTCAGCACTAAATCAGCTAGTTTATTAAATTCTGTGCTCCACAGGATTGACCTGGCTATGTGACAGTTGGAGGAGCCAAAGAAGCCAGGTAACTTCCCTGGCATTTCTATTTGAAAAGTTTTTGTGCAGACTTAATCTCTACCTGTACCTTCTCTGTACCTGAGAAAGGTGGACACTGGAAATTGAAACAAAGCCACTGGCTAAGCAATTGCAATGTGAGCTCAGTAGGAAATGGAAATCTTTGATACATTATTAATATTCAGTGGTATTTTGTGTAATGCAGCTGGGGCTGATCTGTGATCTTGTTCCTTGGAGCTGCTCAAGCATCTCCTGCTCCCACAAGGTGGCAGTGAAAGGCTGCTGGGATGCACTGGCAGGCGACCATCACTCCTCGGGCTTATTTAGTTCAGCAGGTGAATTTGATCATCAAGTTTTGATTTTATTTTTTAATTGCAGAAGGCAACTAAAAAACTCTACTCAGAGTTATGCCAAGGTGGTTTTTTGTTTTGTTTTTTTTTTTTCCCCAGGGATTTTCTGCTCTGTAAAATTTCCTGTTTCAGACTGCAAACCAGCTTTTGGGAAAGCTCTAACAGGTCTGCTTAAAGCTGTTAAAAATGTCAAATTGTGTTGGTTCAGTTGCACATGAGAGGGATGCTGACAGAGGCAGGACATTGGTTTCCTCTGTCAGTGGCAGGAAGTGGAGTTCTATCCTGTTCCAGTTCCTGCAGCAGATTTTTAATGCAAGGATGCAGCTCCTGAGAACTGCAGACAGTGCACCTTCTTCCCTACCACAGTGATAACCCACTCAGTGCTGTGTATTGACACATGAAGTCCTGTGCTGAACACAAACAATTCCAAAATACTCCATCCTGGTAAGTTTTGCACTTGTGATGGTCACAGCTGACACAGTCAGTGACAGGGTCATACTGTCAGTTCAGGTGTTGCTGGCTATCTCTGCTCTAGGATTGCAGCACTCTTTGCTTTTTTCTTACAATAGGAATTCCTGGATTGTTTTTGGTTTTTAGAAAAGTACATGTTCTCTTCTTCTGGCAGAAGTTTAAAGGTCTGAGTTCACAGCAATGGTTACTGCAGCCAGTTTAGGGAATGTGATTACTGTGATGTTTGTTGCCTTTTCACTCTTCACCATAATGCTGAGTGACATTAATTAATGTGAAGGGATTACATAGATCATGAAAAGCTTCTCATGTATGTGCTGACTCCCCCAGCCCCAAACGTGGTGAGCTCTCAGGAGTACCAGTGTTGTATTTTATTCCTCTGGCAGAGGGATTGCAGGGCTGTGTTCCCAGCTGGATCTGCAACTTGAGCACTCCTCACCTCATCTTGGAGCCATCCGGGCTGCCAGGGAAGCACAAGGAGCTGCTGTGGGGACACAGCACAGGAGGAGCAGCTCTCCTGTCTGAGGGGCACACACAGAACTGAACATGGAACCATGGAATGTTTGGTTTGGGCTGGGAGATGGGTCAGGATCTTACAGCTCATTTTGTCCCACCCCTGCCATGGGCAGGGATGCCTTCCACTAGACCAGGTGGCTTCAAGCTCTATCCAACCTGGCCTTGAACACTTCCAGGGACAGGGCATGGGAAAGGGCCAAAATTGTCCAGAACTCCCTGATGGGAAGTGTTCTTGTAGCCTCAGCTGTCATATGTGTAATCTCGCCCCATTGTAGACATCCCATGGAAAGAAGAGTTCTGCAGGTGCAAATGGAGCTCGTTGTTCTGATGAACAAGTGGCAAAGATCACAAGTCTCTTCATCTCTTGGATCAGCAATTGAACATGTTGAGCAAAGCAGAGCTGTGGAAAATAAAGGGGCTAATCTGCTGCTAGTGAGCCTGCTAATCAACCTGTAACCAAAGGGCTGAAATTCAGACACTGAAACTTGAAGAATTCATTGTCCAGATTGAAACACAACAGCTCCCAGCAGCAAAAGCCTGAAAATGGGGAATTCTCAGCCAAGCCTTTTTGAGCCAGCTGTGAAAGGCTTTAGGACTATGATTTTGTTATCCTTCAGCTTATTAAATAACTCAGCATTGTCAGACTGTCTCCCCTCTCATTCTGAGCTCTAGCACACACAGTCTGATATGTTATCCTTCTCTCCTGCCTGGAAGGGTCTCTCAGAGCCTCTCATTACTACTTCCAGTTGCCTGGAAGGGTCTCTCAGAGCCTCTCATTACTACTTCCAGTTGCAGTGGGCTGATGGGCAGAACATGTCAGCACAGGGATAAATTCAGGGAAGAAACCAAAACCTGTTGCTTAGATAAGAGAGCAGGAAAGTTTCTTTTTCTGACTGTTTCCATGAGGCTGCTAATAATTAACTTGCTGCTGGGGACATAGTTCACTTTCTAACTTAAGGAATTGTATTTTGGGAACTGCTGTCAGCATTGTTGCCTGCAAAACTTGCACTTGCTTCTCCTCCCTCCTCCAGCTTACGGATAGTTATTTGCTAATGGCAACTCTCCAGTTTGTAGGAATGCATTGCTGGAATGCTGTACTTTTCCAGTTGTTTCCAGAAGAACAGTATCTGTACTTGAGGCTTTTGCTGACCTTTTTTCTTTAATCTTCCTTTTTACACAGTGCATGTGAGTTTTTAATATACATACATGTATATATAAACATATATATGTGTGTGCATGCCTGAGAAATACATGTATGTGTGACAAAGACTTTTTAAATTACTGCAGTGTTTGGAATAGGGATGCTGTATTCTTTTAAGAAGAGAAATTTCAAATATTTTAAGTCTGAGTAGCCAAACAGCTTTCCATGAGGTGAACACACCTCCTTGTGCACAGGGAGCCAGACCTGTGCCTGGCTCCCCTGACCTGTATTACCTGGATTTGGAAGAGCCAAAAGTCTGTGCTGGCTTCCAAGAAAACTGTCACTGTTGGTTCTACTCTAGTGAGTGTAGTTCAGAGTCACTTCTAAGCTAGAAAGAGGTGAGAGGATTTGGAGAGGGCCTGGGAAGAGCTTCCTCCAGAAGAGCCCCATCAAGCTCGGGTCCAGTTCATGACCAGCAGAGTCTCATTTCCAGAGACTGGTGACAGCTGTGATGATGAACCAGTTACTGTGTGTGCAGTTCATGTTCTTACTGTGCTGGCTGTGGGACCTGGATTTATTGAAGAGGGACCTGACAGGGATGGAGGGAACCTGTCATGGCCCAATGCAGCTCATGTTGGGGGTGTATCTCAATTTTCAGTCCCGACAGCAGAAAAATTCCTTGAAGAAATTCTGAGAAGAGAGCAGCTGTAGAACCTGGTGGATGTTTAGCTTCCAAATCTGTTGCTAGGTGTTCACAGAATTCCAGAAAGGTTTGGGTTGGAAGGGAACTTACAGCTCATCTGAATCCATCCCCTGGTATGGGCAGGGATATCTTCTACTAGACCAGGTGGCTTCAAGCCCCATCCAACCTGGCCTTGAACACTTCCAGAGATGGGGCAGCCACAGCTGCTCTGCCACATGTAGGTGATCAAGTTTTGCACATTCTTGCTGTTCCCTCTGGGACTTGGTAATATTTTGCCAAAGGACTCCATGGTGGTGAATGGTGTTTGCCAGAAACATTTAAAGCTCTGAGTACCTGAAGGAGTTCAGGATGGCAGGATGGAGACCAGTGTACCAGTGTCATAAAAGCATTATCAGAAGACTGTATGTTTCTTGGAGAAGTTAATCTTTTGTTCTTGACACCTCTGCACCAACCAACAGGGCATTGTAACTCTCTTTTCAGCATCATTCACCCTTGGCTTAGGAGGGGTTTCTCCTCACAGTATTTTCTTTCCCTCTGGCTAGCATTCCCTAACATACAGATTTGCTCCTGTGTTCCTGGTTTACTAGCCTGTATATCCAGCCTTCCTATTTCCTGGGTTGAATCTCCCCTTCTATTAGTACTGTATTGTAGCTCCTTTTGCCTTGATGTGGTGATGAGTAGTTGGGATCCATTTGAGATTTACACTATCCTTGATGAAAGAGTTGACAGATGAAGATAGGCGTTTCCTTGAAAATAGGCAGAATTAAGTGGGAGCCAGGTTCATCAGTCAGTTCCCAGGCTTTTTCCTAGCTAATACACAAACCAGAAGCTTGTAGCTCTCTCAGGGCAGCAAGATACACTTTTCTCTGTCTGTGGGAACTGCAAACCTCTGCAGTGGTTTTGCTGACTCTCATATACACATCTTGAACAATTTCTATTCTCCTCCTTGAACTTACAGCCAAAGCTTTGGTAAAAATCTGTTCTGCTTTATACATGCCTTGAGCTTGGTGTGATGGCTGCTCTTACTGCAAGTATTTCTCAGAGAAAGTTTATTGCAAGGAAACAAAGCACATAGGGCCTTTCCTTTGAAGATCCACTTGGACACTGAGATGTTTGCTTGAATTAAGAGGGTGACACAGGCTCTGCACTTGAGGCAGCAGCATGATCCTTTAAAATATAATTAAAGGATTGTGTATTGTTCAGAGGCTGCCTCACACCCCATTTAGTGCTTGTGCCCTGCAGCCTGCTGTGCTCTGCAGTGTTTCTGCTTTGGAGAGCACTGTGCTGCTCTGCCTGTGCCATCCAGCCCAGCCCTGAGCTGCACTGACTCGCCATCTCCTTCCTGTGCATTTGTTCTCTCACTCTCTTCCAGCACATTTAGCACACTCAGGTCTCTCAAAATTCAGTTTTTAAGAAAAGCGACACAAAATGTGTCAGTAAAAGACAGTAAAATCTGTCTTTTCTCTGCTTTCCCCCAAAATTAAAAAGCAAAGTACACAGGGTCCCAAGCAGGGCACATCTGGGCCTGCATTGCCAGGCTGCTGTGCAGCTGCAGGTACTGACAGCATCACCCCTCCTTGGGCACCTGGAACAGGCTGTGGCTGCTCCCTTGCAGAAATCAGCTCTGTCACTGTGCAGTGGCTCTGCTGACTTGCCTCAGAAAATTCTGTTATCTCATGCTGTAAATGGCTTTGGGTGAGCTCCAGAAAGTGATGAATTGTGTAAATGGAAAGAACCCAAAAGTTGGCAAATTGATCGTGGCTGTGGCCCAGGCTGAGCCATGCTGACCTGCAGGATGTGCTCAGCTGAAGATCAAGTCACTCATACAGGTTGGACTCCCAGAATGGCTAATGATGCTGTAAGATGTCTGTATTTTTATATAAATTCTGGGGGAGCAGAGGGGAAAAAGTCTGGGAGGATGATGGGGTAAAAGACCCAAAATGGTTTTTCTCTTGCCATACCCAAAGCAAAGCTGTGGCCGAACTGCACCAAGGAAATGCAAGTGCCTGGGCTGCCCCAGCTGCAGAGCTCCTCCCCACACCTGGGGCTGACCTCATCCCCACAGATTTGCCAAACCTTTCCTGGAACTCATTTGAAAACCTGTTTTGTCCTCTCTATACCTGTAGCTCCTACATACCTGCGTCCTCACTGCAGAGTGAATTCCACTGATTTAAATTCCATGATTCAAATCCATTGCAGCAAACTGCCTGCTGTACTGAGCTACAAATTTACTTGGTTTATATATTTCAGGAATTTATATTTTTTTTACTACTGCTCTGAACTTCATTTGCAGTATATTTTGCAAATGCCTTCTTCCTGTAGGTGGCTTATTGCTTCTGACTGCTGGGCAAACAGCAGTGATTCTGCTTGTGTCAAAGGCTGCAGAAAATGCTTGTTGTTTCCTTAATGTGCCATTACCTGGACAGTGCACACACTGCAGCAGAGAGAGCAGGAGAGCTCCTGCTCTGCAAAATTAGGAGTTGCACAGCTTTCACTCATCAAACAGCAGCTTTTTTTGTTCATGAAACAGTAGATTCTTGAGAGACAGTCATCCCTCTGAAGTGTAGGCGCTTCCCTGTTGGCATATCCATCACAGCTCATGTGTCTGTCTGGTAATCAATGGGAAGAAATGAGCTCCTCTGCAGTGCATGCACATGGGTTGTGCTGGAGGCTCCTCGTGAAGGTAATAAATCACATCCTGGGAGTGCAGCTCTGCAAGCGCTCATCTCCATTGCAGGCAGCTCCCAGAGCACAGTTCAAAGAATCATGGAATCTCCTGAGTGGGAAAGGATCTCAGGGATCATTGAGTCCAATCCCTGGCTGTACACAGACACCCCAACAATCCTACTTTATCCCTGAGAGCATTTTCAAAACAGTCCTGCAGCTCTGGCAGCCTCAGGGCTCTGCACATTCCCTGGGGAGCCTGGGCAGTGCCCAGCACCCTCTGGGGGAAGAATGTTTTTCACAATATCCAGTCTAACCCTCCCCTGACACAGCTTCATGTCATTCCTTCGGGTCCTGTGCCTGGTCACAGAGAGCAGAGATCAGTGCCTGCCCCTCCAGGAATCTCCAGTGCAGCATCCCTGGCGCAGACTCAATCCTTTGCACTTTCCTTGGCCTCTGGAGATCAGGGATGTTCAGTACATTATACATCAGGTCACATCCTTGCACCAGTTTCAGGTGAGAAGGCTCTCACATGAGCCCCACAACACCTGAGGAGCTGAGAGGTGACTGTCTGTACCTCCCACAAGCCAAGAAACCCCTGGAGGCCAGACTGCTTTTGCTGCACAGCTGAACCAGCACTGAACACAGGTCCTAAGGGTGAATAAAACCCACCATGGCAGATTATTGTAGAATGATCCAAATTTCCAGATTCTCTGCAGTTTTGTCACAGTGCAGCAGTTTAGTGAACTTTCTAATAAATGTCTTAACATAGTGGATCAGATGCAAATCCTCTTCAGCCCATTACCTTTCCCGTGAAGGTGGTGGACTAAAACCAGGAAAAGAGTCTGAGGACAAAGTAAGCGTACTCACCTTCATCCCTCACTTAGCTCACTGCCGTTTGAACACATCCAGACCTTTGGTACAGTGTTAACCTGGCAGTGATAGACCTACAGAGAGCATTCCAGCACCCTCATCCCTGTACAGTGGGACAGTGTGAATAATCATTCCATATTAACCAGGCTGAAGAGTAAAGTTTAATTAACTGTTCATAAGACTGAAGCCTCTCCTTCAGCATGGAAATCATTTACTGGCTGCACACCCCTTGACTCAGAGCACTGCTCAATTTCTCACCAGTTCCTCCCAGTGAATGCCAGGGCAGAGGCTGCAATTTATGTATTTTCACGTGAATAATTCTTTTGAATTTTCCCAGCTTTGATGAAATCTAGTTGTGCCCATTTCTGTGTTTAACTGTGGGTTTTTCAGTGTTAAGGAGCTTGGTTTACGCAGAGTGTGAAGGTCATTCTTTATTTCCATGGCTCTTTCTGAGGCATGTGTCTCTGTGATGCCTGCAGTTCAGCAGCTCCTGGCGTGATGGGTTTCATATTGATGAAGGCAGCAGATTGCAGGAATATGATCGTGACTATAATGACAGGAAGGAGGGTCTGAGGAATGCACCAGTGCAGGATTTCTGTTCTGAGATTTTTATCTGAGTGAGAGGGCATTTATGAGGAGTGGGGTTCTTTTCCTAATGATGCAGTGATTTGGAATGGAGCAAATAATCTAGAGAATAGGTGCACCTTTTAAACAGAATATGTCCAACACTAAAGGGTTTATTGAGAGACTCTGGGGAGAAGGTGCTGTGAACATGTGTGTACTGTGTGCTCATGGAGAAGTTGTCCCAAAGAAACAGCAATAGCAGATGGAGCTAAAATTATTTTTTGCCCGTGAGAAACAGAATAATGCCTCAAGAGTCTACAGATACAGGAAGGCAGATCATCTGCTATTACTTTAACCTCTTCTGCACCTTCTTTTCTTTCAGGTCATATCTGACTCCAGTGCGGGATGAGGAAGCAGAATCACTGAGGAAGGCACGATCCAGACAGGCCCGGCAGACTCGCAGGTCTACCCAGGTAAAGAATGAAAATATTCACATCCATTTGTAGGATGAAGAGAGCTGGTTAATTGGTTGCCCAGAAAAGCTATGACTGCCCCATCCCTGGAAGTGTCCAAGACCAGGCTGGATAGGGCTTGGAGCAACCTGGGATAGTGGGGGCTGTCCCTGCCCGTGGCAGTGGATGGGATGAGATGAGCTTTAAGGTCCCTTCTAATCCAAACCATTCCATGATTCTGTAAAGAGGCAGGATTGTCTTTTCTCTTACGTTATTTCTTAGGACAAGGGACTTGCCTACACTCACACTGTTTTGGAGAGATTCTGGCAGAATTTCCTTCAAGGAATTACTACAAAACCCTCCCACAGACATACACGAGTTAGATTTCCAAGTTTTGCTTTCTGCAATGTACCTGCCTCTTAGTTTGTAGTGGTCACATATATTTGGGTTGCTTTGAGTCAGTGATTATGTCAAAAGACTGAGAAATACAGTAAAGGCAACAGAATTCTTCCCTTTCTCTTACCATAGGTATGAAACATGAGCCTGACCAGATGTGAGTCTGTGGCATTTTAAACTGACGTGAAAGACTGAAAATGTAATTTCAGGCTGCAGAAATCTCCAAGGAGACTTTAGAGCCCTTTCCAGTGCCTAAAGGGGCTCCAATAGAGCTGGAGAGGGACTTTGACCAAGGACCTGGAGGGACAGGACAAGGGGGAATGGCTTCCCATTGCCAGAGCATAGGGTTAGATGGGATATTGGGAAGGAATTCTTGGCTTTGAGGGTGAGGAGGCCCTGGTACATGTTGCCCAGGGCAGCTGTGGCTGCCCCTGGATCCCTGAAGTGTCCAAGGCCAGATTGGACAGGGCTTGGAGCAACCTGGGATGGTGGAAGGTGTCCCTGCCCTTGGTGGGGGTGAGATGAGATGAGCTTTAAGGTCCCTGCCAAGCCAGACCAGTGTGGGGTTCTGTGCTCTGTGCATAAATGGAAGGCTGATGTTTCCCTGCAGGGAGTGACCCTGACGGACCTGCAGGAGGCTGAGCGCACGTTCAGCCGGTCGCGGGCGGAGCGCCAGGCGCAGGAGCCGCAGGGCGACAGGGCCGAGGACAGCGGCGACAGGCCGGAGAGCCGCGCGCGGTGGGGACGGAGCGCCGACGACGAGGTGATCCTTCTGCCTCAGCACCCCTTGCCTGAGAGCTGACACCAGGAGAAATTCTTTGGGGGTTATCTTTTTATTCTGAGGGGGACAGACTAGCTGGAGAGAGGCACTGCTGAGTTCTGTGCAAGGGAGGTGGATGTGGAGGTGCTGGAGCTTAGCTCTGCCTTTGCTCTCCTCTGGGAATTTCACCTTTCTGTCTCTTGCCAGAAAATAAAATGGTGTAAATCCCAGAAAGTGTAATGAGAAGGCTAATGATAGAAATGTGGCCTGGATCCATCCTGCTGTGCAGTGTAGACAGAGGCTTTGTGTTCATGTTTTTCAACAGAGGTTCCATGTATAATGGAAAGCTGGAGAGACCAGTTTTCTGCCCCTTGCCACCACCTCTGTTTTTTTCACTCTAAATCATATCTTTCTATTTGATAACTTGTGTCTCCTGCCATGAACTGTAGGGACAAAGGGATTGATCCCAGATCTCCCAGCTGTGGAGGGTGCTTTTACACTTTAGCTGTGCAATGACTTTAACATCCATCCTTATCTGATAGAGTGGACCTGATCTGGCAAGTGCAGGTGTTCACTTTCAGCAGCAGTGGAGAAACCATTGCACTCTGAAAAATGACTGCCTTCCCTGAAATCTAAAATCTGGTACTTCCTTTTCATTGTACTATTTTTCTATCATGGCTCTTTGTTTGTAGACCGTCTATCGGCGATTGAGGGGCCCAGCGCAGCCCGACAAACCCACAACACCTGTGTCTCCTTCCACAGCAGCACCTCTGCTCTATACAAGCTCATACCTGACTCGAACAAATAAATATCTAGGGCTGGACTCCATGAATCCAGCAGATCTCAGAGCAGCAGGCACAGAGATGGAGAAAAATGGTACGTACCAGGAGAATGAGGAACAGATAAAACTCAAGGGTTTGCTTGTGGTTTAGAATTTCCAGTGTGTACAGATGGAGAGAATACGTTTACTGGTTATTCTGAGGGAAGCTGCCATGTCGCAAAACAAGTATTATTTGTTTAAATGAAGTTAAACAAATTCTTATTGCTTTTAACAGAGAGATAAAACAATATTTTCCATTTTGGGTGAATAAATGACACAGTGATCATGGAGCATTTAGCTATTAGAGCTGGGGAAAGAGGTTCCTCTAGTAGTTTGTCTTCAGAACAGGAATAAGTCAGAATGACTTGTGGAGAGCTGACAGCTGGGGTAACCTCCCTGGCTCTGATGAGGGAAGGAGTGTGAGTATCCAGCTGTAGTAAGACACTGAGATTCCATTTCATTTGGTTTAATAACTCCTTTGTAATATAACACAAGGCAAGATGACCTTGATCAGCTTGAAAAGAACCCCAGAACCTTAGCAGAAGCACAGATGTAAATCACTGAAACCAAAGCAGTCTTTCTTTGCTTGGCCAGAGTGTGAAGATCAGGATTCAGACGACAGATCCCTGAACAAACAGTCGATCCGAGAGCGACGACGGCCAAAAGAGAGACGGAGAGGCACCGGCATCATCTTCTCAACACAAGATGTAAGTTTGAGTTCCTTAGAAAGAGAAACTCCAGGGTGAATTTTCTTCCGATTCCAAGCTTCATGATTTTCTTCCCAGTCCACTGATTTCTCCTTAGTTGTTCCCTCTCCAGCTCTCTTTTAGCCTGGCATATCCAAAGGCCTCACATCCCTGTTTGGCCTGTGTCAGACCGAGCAGCAGGCTCTGGGCAGCCTGTTCCTGACCTGTACCATGGGAGCCTTGCAGGACTGGGACGGGGCCCACATGGGAGAGATTCAAAGTCTGATTCCTTTGGAAGGAGGTCACAAGCCACCTGAAGTATTTTCAAATTTCTTCAAGCCCAAATTTGTCTGCTCTTTAGGCCCCATGAAAGAAAGACAATAGGAAGAAACCTCATGTCTGGGTCCCCTCCCAGCACCAGGAAACATTCACGGCATAAGTGCAGCAGAGCTGTCTTTTCATGGTCATTTCTCTTTATTTGGGTTTCAGAGGATTTCTTCAGTCTGAGGGAAGGAATCCAACCCTCTAAACTTTGGTTAGAGCCTCAGGTAGGAAAACAGATCACCTTTTTCAGGACAGAAGAAGAATTATGAAATTATGGTTAATGACCTGAGTCCAGAGCCAGCTGGGATGCCATGGTAGTTCATTTGCTTCATGAAATCCTGGAGCAGTT